>NW_028145430.1:2497500-2582500 GCF_977016875.1 Pavona decussata | reverse complement strand
TTTGAGCACAAAAAATCCAGCCTTTCAGGGGTCATTTTAAAAGTGCCATAAAACCCAACTGGTAAATTGTGCTGTCAAATCAATTTGACCATGAATATTACTATAATAGGGCTTTCATTTCATGCATGTAACTTTGCCCTCAAGGTATTGGACAGAGAGGAGCCTGGGGCTAGAGTTAAGCCAAAATTAATGTCAAAATTACAACTCAAAATTGCCATTTTTCAAAAAATCAGTGTATCTACCTGCCTTCTTGCATAACATCCGTACCTAAACCATTATTTACTTTAGTGACCCAACTATCAAAATCAGTTGAGAAAAATTTGGCTTATCACGGTTTGTTGAATTTTTTTCAACACTCCATGCCTCTATAAGGTCATGCAAAATGGAATTTTGAGCATAAGTCATGCCATAAACAAACCAAATTGTTGACATGAAGCCCTTATTCTGTATTTGGTCAGTGAAAATGAATTGCTAAAGCAAAATCAGTTTAATTGTTTAGAAATACTCTGATTCTTACCTTACAATTGCTCTTAAAGGCCTTTGATTAGCACAACAAATACCCTGATTTAGCAAAACAAGGTTTAGTTTGTACTTTGAAAACCTAGTACCCATCAAACAGCACAAATGATGAAGGCCTAACCTCGATATAACGATCTTTTTAAACGATGCTTGAATTTTTCATTGATTAATATTCAGTTCCAAGTCATAATTCTTCTCTGTTGCTCCAAGCATGGAAAGTCTCTATATTTTGTCAGGCCTGATTTTTATTATGATTACAAGATAAAGTTAGCTTAACGAAAACGTTCGTTAGCATATAATCTATGTCTGTTAACAGCCTGAACAGTTCTTGTAAATACACACCAGTAAAGGAGCATGGCCATGCATACATAGATATATAAACTGACGTAGAGATATACGAGCTGCAGTTTATAGCAGTGCCGATGTGACCCGTTACTTCAGAGTCCTCTAGAGCGGAGTAAATGAAACCATCCGTCAAGAAGGAATGCACAGTTAGGAGAGCTCGATAGTAAAACAAAAAACCTGTGTTGCTAAATACAATAACAAACGAGGCCACTCCAGGGCATTGAGATGATGCAAAATCAACTGGCCCGCCATTTTGGACATAGGAGAGAGTGGGGACTGGACCGAGGTTACGTTCTTCTTCCGTTTCGCGGCTATGTTTTATCAGGTGTAAGAAATTCAAGGGTAATTTCACGATGGCACTTTGTTCCTTTGGAGGGGTAAGGGATAAGTGCGGTGCCACCGCATGGGCTCCGCACAAAACAGGAATGGTTCCTTTATTATCCTGCGAGAATGATATGACTGAATGGTTGAAGGAAAATTACAAGGGGTCAGGTGCATCTGGCTCATGAGGCACGATTTACGGACAGGTTTTCAGTGTAAGCTTTCGTGTAAGCCGCTTACAACATCACAAGCGAGCGAAGAGGGAATCTGGGACTGACAAAAACCCTACATACATTGTCTTCAGTTCTATTTTCGCAGTTTAGTGGTTTATCTGATGGATCATTTGTGTGCTGTTTGTGATTTTTCGTATAAAATGTGTACAAATACTCAAGATTGTAATCGCTTGAACATCGCTGTTGTTCATGTGGCTTCATGCAAGTTACGAGGGCTCGTACACACGCTCAAAGAGCAGGAAATGTGCAGTAAATCTGGTCACGATCAATGATATTTCTGCCATTTCAGTCTTGTGTTATTGTGGCAAGTTATAAAATTTAAATATGTGAGTGCCTTTTTGATGTGTATGCAGTACATTCCGCCGATACGATCTTGAAGATAAACGTTTATGGTCTGTTTTAGGTAAGTTATGGTCGATTAAAGGGTTTTTTTTAAATTGCGTCATGGTTTGTTTGTGATTTGTTATTGTCATATCCTGCACCGACACTAAATTAATCACCTGAATTAATTCATCGAAACGTGTTCGATGCCCAAATGAAATGTTTTAAATATTTCGATCTTCTTAATGCGTTGTCATGAACATTTTTATCAGTTTCAGCGCAAATGACTGCTCGCTCCAAAACAAATTCGAAAATTTAAAACCGGGAGGCATACAGAATTTTTCCTTCATTTAAGGAAAGATTGCCTAAAAATATATCTCTTCGCAATTCCTTAGCTCTTGTCATTCTCTTTACAATAGAACAGTTTCGATTTCCGAATTTTCATGGTGCGTGACCTCACCGTGACCCGCCTCAAAAATGCCAAAAAATGCCTCCTCTGCATGCTAACCTTTTTCTCACGTGCGACGTGTAATATGGTCGGTAATCCTAGACTGTAAACAATAACAAAGGCGTAATTTACTAAGATTCATCAACTTTTAAAAATTTCAGTAAACTAAGCAATGTATAAAAAACCAGTCAGCTTTCGTTTTTTGAAAATTATCATCAGGTTGACAGGAGAATAGAAATTGTATACACGGGATTTCAGGCGTTCTGAGATTTGGTTGCTCTTTATACCTCAGTTGTAAAGAAGGTAACAGGATAATGATATATTTCTTAGGAATAGTGGATACAAGTACCTTTATTTTTAACCATTTTTAGCTTTGGCAAATAATTACAGTAGACATTCCTTATTTAATTGAAAATTTAACATTGGAATATATAGTTATCTAAGTTTTCTGTAAAGTTAACCATCTATTGTTGTAGTCTCTGCCCTTAGTCCACGTAGTGCATTCTTAAATTTGACATGGAATTTTGTCAGCTTTTCTGCCAATAATCAGTTTGGAAAAGACGAAGAGGAGGCTCAACGCGTAAAGTAAATCAATCACTTTAAATAAATTTAAACTGTAATTTGATATTTTTTTCTGACTATGTTCGTAAAAGTTCGATATACAAGTCTGAACTTCGTAATATTTACATCCCTCTCCTTGTTTTATATTGAGTAGAAATCCCAACCTTTGTGGCGCAGAAACTTTACAAATGCAAATGAGTGTGCCTTAATCAATCACAGAATACTAAGCAGGTTTTCTGGTCGCCCTTTTTTGAAGAAAATCAACTAGACCCCATTACAGTGAATTTTCGCCCATGGCAAACCACTTGCATAGGTGTGACATTTTTAGGGTTGTCACTCAATGCTATTGAGAATTTCCATGCATTGCTGGAAAGTCAGGAACTCTGTTCCCTTTGTAACAATCACTAATGTACTTGTTCCTTTGTTTTACCATTCTATGGTAGAAACACAGAAACCGTCGTTTCGGCATAGCGCACATTATCTTTTTAAATCTTCCGGACCAGATAAAAGTCTGCTCTGCCACGGGTGTATTCAGGCGTGGAAATTTTTCCTTAAGGTCGTCGCTGCCATATTTGACTTTGCATTCTGGATTTTTGTGGTTTTTCATATGAAAGCGATCCACAATTTTTCGCACTTTGAGCTACATCAAATTGTACGGTTCAGAAAAGGGCAGTGGTTTCCTAGCTATGCGGAGCTTATCCAGATTACACATATTGTCATATGCCACGATTACGTCTTCCCACTTGCTTTCGTCAATGCCCTCCAGTCGTTTGAGGAGGTACTGAATGGTGATCAGGAATACCTGGCCAGGACCTTCAGACCTGCGGTGAATGTCAAAGCGTGGAAATGACAAAAAAATAATAGACAGTTAAGACCATTACTTTATAGGACAATTTGTGAAAATCATTATGTCAATTAATGTAGGAGAGTGTAATACGAGTTGGCACTGAGAGTAACACTTACACGTATCACAACTAACAGACTAACGGTAAATTCATTGCTAATGCCTATCATCTTCACGATATATTCATGAATAATAATTTCTTACACGTAGAGAGGGCACCATCTTTCAATATGTCCTCCCCCACGTACAAAGTGCAGGAGACCGCGCGACCACTTCCTTAGAGTCTTCTGACAATTACCAGTGTCTTTATTGCAAACGACTGCATCAGCAGCTTCTTCGGAGTCGCAATACTGTAAGATGGAATTGTGCTCGCTGATGAAAGTCTCTGTCCCTACGAGGTATGTGCAAATAACTTTCTCTTGTTAGTTAAGAACTTAAGGCCCTGTTATACAAAACCTCCGTTAGTATTGGTCTGTTTAGTGGGGATGCGAAGCCAAAAAATCATAACAACACGCATGAATTTGTGTGGGCGTGGCCGAAGCCTACGTAAAAGTTCGCCATTGTCGCATTTTCAGCACATTGTTTGAATTAATGGACAGCACCGAAAATCGATAGAATATATGTAGCAGTTCTGAATTAAAATATCTAAAGAGAATCACGGCGGTCTACATTTGTAACAAGTGCTGCGCCAAGTACACTAGAAACATGCATTGTCTAACCCCCACCCTCACAATACACGACACTGACAAATGACACTCACCCGGATGATCACTCACTCACCCGGATGTTCATAATTTACGTACTTATGACATGACTCCTGGGTTCAAACCATTTACAACTGACAAATGTATTTTTGAGCCATACCTTGAGATTCAGCTGCAGATGAGCTCCTTCTCTCACTGTCAGACTGTAAGCTTCCAGCAATTTCGTTTATTTTTTCGGCATTTTTGAATTTGACTTCTGAAGGATCCAAGCCTATCAAAAGCATCAAAACGCAAAAGCTAGTATCAACTTGGCCTGTACAAAAGTGTAGGATATGAAAAATGTTTTTGGTAATTCAAAAGGCTTTCGGTAAGGTAAATACTGTTGATCAACCTTTATCACCGAGACGTAGCTGTAGTTCAGTAGATACCACACATGATGGTGTGTAATGCAAACTAGACCTGCACGACAACACCAACATGAAGAAGCAACAAACCAGTAACAAAATATAAACAATTTATAGCTACCGTCTGGATTCAGGCTTCGGCACTTTGCAGTAGTCGTGGGTGAATGCCCTTAAATTGGTTGGTATCTTTGCAAGCTCGCTGTGCTCTGCGTAGAATGCCGATGTCTGCGTTTTTGGTTCCTCCGTGCAAACGTTGGTGTAATTTAAAGTAGGTAGTCCAGAAATGTCTGATTTCACTGGGTAAAGGCAATGAGGATGGCGAAGCTTCCATATCCCATCGATGCAAACGAAATTTTCACAACCTTTCACAGTGAAAAAAAAAAGTTCTTAGTGGAGATAGACTACCCAGCCGGGGTCTGCACATACAAGGTAAGTTGTATGTACGTTATATATGTGATCTGCCTGATATACAGTTTTTGTGGTTTTTGTGGTTTTGTAGCTTGCTATTTATGAAGCTTTTCGGGTCCACATATTTTTTTAATAGGCGATGGAGATGGGAAGCAGTTGTTACAATGATTATTGTTCTGGCCCGAACGATATGTATGAGGTAGTGGAAGCAATAATTGTTTATAATTATATAGTATAGGGAAAATAATCTTACCCCTTTCTCTACCCATTTGAGAGCAGCTTGTCGTTGGGTGGGTATAATTTTCAATGCGTCTTTGACTTTCGATGTACGTCATAAAGTCATTACAAGCGTCGTCCAATTTTCCTTTGAACACCCTGTTTAACTTTCTTTCCCTCATTTCTGCTTCTATTTCGTGCAAATAAAAAACGGACGATACCATCTTTCGATCCAGTCTGTTAACTGAAGAAATAATTTACAACGATCAATGAAATTGCATTAGATAACAACAACTCGCATTGTGACACAGGCAATGACATAACGAGTAGTAGTTCATACGAACAGAACTTCTTTTAGTATAATATTTGTTGATCAAATTGAAGGAAATATTGTAGACAAGTATTATAATAATAAACCAATTTTACAATGGTTGCACTCAAATTAGAGCCTTGCCCATAGGTATTATTCATTGTAGTATCCCGGTAACATGTCTACCCCGTAACTTTAGGGGTGTCAGTAAAACGCGGGGTCGGGGCCGGGGTCGGGGTCGGGGTCGGGGTCGGGGTCGGGGTCGGGGTCGGGGTCGGGGTCATTTTTTTTTTGTTTCTCTTTTTTTAACATCACAGGTCATTTGTGGGTCAAATAAGCCAATATAAAAAAAGTTAAGTCTCTAAAGCTTACTAGCTTAGGATAAGTCATCGGTGACAACACTCGATGCAGTTCCGTATTCTGGCGGACATTGGTTCCGTGAATTGACTACCTTTTATTCCTCTATTAAAGAAACGAAATGAGGCAAAGAATGCAAGGTACGAGACAATATATTTCCTTGAACTAACAAATTCTTGAACTAGAATGTGCATGAACTTACTATGAACTTCCATGATCGTGCTCGTTTGTTACAGTCAATCCATGTCACGCGTGACTATTATTTCCGAGAATGAAATAAACATGCGTTCGAATTCCTTTGTAAAGCTCGGCATTTGAATGGAATGTAGAACATTTCTCTGGAAATCTTTCCGAAAAAGACGCATTAACTGACAAAAAAATTAAGATTCAAAATACTTGAGAGACAATTGTTATTCTTGAAATACTTGTGCTGTAATGTAAACAAAAATTTATAGTTTTATTCCGTCAATAAACTAGGGAAATTTCTACGAGAACTCTAAAATCTCATTGCCGACATCAAAACTGACATGTAAATAGGCCTTATCACGGTTTTCGACGCCATTTTGACGAGTAGGCAAACAGGCTTGAAATAACAGTGTTTGTATGGAAATCCGATGTCAAATAATTTTCATAAAACATTGCTGCTGAAAAATTCACGAATTGGAAACTTTTGGCATTAGAAAAAGGATTTTAAGAAAAAAATTTGGAGGCATGTAACTGTGCCAGAAAGCGTCCAGTCGTGTTTTGAACTTTCCATACATTTTCCTGCATTTTTTTCCGCGAACTATTTTTAGTAGCAGTTCACGGCTGGTTCGCTTTACAGACGCACTGGACTGACAAAATTTGTTTGGCCCTTCCAAAAATCTCGACAAAATTTGTCAAGCGTGAGCGCACTGAGACACAGCAAAATATTTGTTAACTTTTTTATATTGGCTTTAATCCTTATTTGACCCACAAATGACCTGTGATGTTGAAAATTAAAAAAAAGGAAAAAAAAAAAAAGAAAAAAAAGAAAAGAGACCCCGACCCCGACCCCGACCCCGACCCCGACCCCGACCCCGACCCCGGCCCCGACCCCGCGTTTTACTGACACCCTAACTTTAGTCAGTGACAATACATCCTGTGACATCTTCTAATGCGTGACTAATTGCTTCTCATAATTAATTGCGACCAGATCTTTCTACGCAGCATACTTATCCATATTTATACAAATCAAAACTTAAAACTAAGAGGTTTGATGTTCGTTTCCGTTGAAATACAGTTCGGTAAAAGTATCCATTTTCGTGTCGTCAATTGCCGCGAGAACTTTTTGTCTAGTCAGGCTTCATTATTTAATTCCGGAGGTTTTTATAGTGCCAAATCTGCGAAAACAAATTTCCGGGAGAATCAGTACGTCTGAGTGTTAGTTACATAGTATTTGATACCGTTTTGCTTTGTGGTAGCCTGTTGTAGCTCTGTCGGTAGCCCATCCGTGTTTTTGAATACTTCCGTGTATGTAGCTTTCTGCAAAGCTGACAAAAGATACCCTGGCATGGTTCCTGTAACAGAGAGAAAGAAATTGTAAAATCACTGACTCTTTAAAAAAGTCCATTCTTCTTCGCAAAATGTTCAGTGTCTTCACGGCACAGGTGTTAGGGGTAGGGGTGATGGATATGAGGTGAGTTGCAGGTTACAATTTCTTTTAATTTTATATTTCCAGCAAAAAACCTTGTTATTAGAGTTCCCATAACTGGAAACAAAACATATATAGCAGCAAAAACCGTGTAGCACGAAAATTTTGCGGGAGTTTTATTTTGAGGATTGGCGAGTTTTTGGTTTGCGGGAACAAATTTTTGCGGTTCGAGATGATTGAAATTTTTGCTGGGAACTAATTTTTGCGATGCTCTGTTCAAGCAGCAGAACATTTAACTGGAAAAAAACCTTAATACGTTTAACTTTTATTGTACGGTATGTTGAGTCACAGTTCACTCTACTCACATATTAGAGACGTATACCACTGTAACACCTTACTGCGTAAAATGACTGAACAACAACGTAACAAAACAAAAAGCCTACCTGGCCTACCATGCACAACCAAACACTGTATTATTTTATAAGATCGAAAGCAGTATGAATGTTTGAATTACCCGTAGCTGAAACCTTTCTAGGCATACAGAGGGGCTTTGAAAGATGTAGCAAGTATACAACTTTGAGACCTAACTGGGAGCGACCTACCTGCTAAAATGCAAAAACTTTGCCCTAGTGTAACGCAATGAGGCAGACTCAGCCGATGATAATAACACTCTTGTTCAGTTGAAGTTTCAAGAGTTGAAATAACTTCTGTGCAGGCCGCCGCAGAAGCGCCACCAGAGCATGGTTGGTCTGTTTAAGTCCAATGTATATCGCCCCAGGGGCGCAGATCTATTTTAGGTGGAGTTTTTAATTTGACTGGAAGGAGTTAATTTTTGCGGCGTTTTATTTTGCGGGTGTTTTTTTTCTGCGGGAACTAATTTTTGCGGATTGAGGTCAATCCGCAAAATTCGCAAAAATTAGAACCCGCAAAATTTTCATGCTTCACGGTAACATATAAGTAAAGGCTGGCGATATCTCTTATATTTCAAAACATTTCCTTGCAGATTTTGATATTTCAAATAAAATTCAAATTTTGAACTTGATAAACAATTCGTTATTACATAGTGTGTGGAAATTAAATTTAGAAAAGCGCATTGCGTGAATAGCGAAAAAAGTCATTGTCGCGAAAAAAAAACGAAGTCACTTAATTTAATTGATTTCTTATTCTAAGTTTGAGATAATGTTGCGAACTGTGTACTCTTCAAAATCGCGAAATCATTATCCGGAAAAAAAATTAAATAATAATAACAATTATGATAATAATATTAAGTTGGTTCACTCTAGTCATAATAGAATGCACCCCACCCTGCTCGAAGCGCTGTCGAACTGAGCACTGGGTCAATGGGAAGCAAGAAGACTCAATGATTAGAGTCAAGAAAGTGTACTCACGCTAAAGAAACTTGGAAGAGGCAAAGACTTCTTTCCATGAATACTCCGTCGCTGGCCTCAACATAAGGTCTTTCTCCTTTGTAAAAAATGATAACCCTCTTGGATGTTTCCAAACACGGAATATCCATAGTTCAGTTTACAATCTTTACATCGAAGCGATAGCTTCATGGCAGTCCTCACACTCTCCCCTGAAAACACAGTCACTGTACAGATTTTGTTCTGTGCTACGAGCAAGGATTCACAATTGCAACAGTCAGGTGGCCTGTGGCGCGAGGATTTCAATTGCTCTAACTCCATTGCACGAAACCGTAAAGCAGTGCGCCCAATGGGTGCACTGCAGGTGCGAAGCAAAACTGGACCAATCATACAACTGTCCATTTTGCAGGGGTCAACTTGCCGAGTAAATGTATAGGCGATGTCCATCTAGATGGATAAGCAACATATAACTGTATATATGTAACGGTGGTAGCAAAAATGTCTCATTTAACAGTAACAAGTTAAAATTAGACTTCTTGTTCTTTTCTTTTAATCTGGCCGTCACTCTGGAGTAGAAGACTCTGGAGTAGCAGATACCGGCAGTAAAACCTATATTAAAGGACACTATCATCGACGCACATGCGCCAGCTCCTCATGGTTCAGGCTTATATCAACAATTTCAAATTGGCGTCGACTAGTGACGGAGGTCATGGTGGAAAACGGAGGAAAAGATGAAGCTATGACAATAATGGCAAAGATGCCTTAAGAGGCTGTTTAGGGACGAAATTATAATCAGTCGTGTTATGTATACTTGAGAATCGCACTTCGAACCAGCGGCTTGATGTAGACTGAGTGGAAGGGGCTAAAATGTTCTTCAGTTTGGCGGGTCTTGAGTTCCAAATCGTCGGCGGCAGATAAATATACAATCCGTTTTTGAGTAAATGGTTTATCTAGCTAAACAATCTGTTGAGATATTTTGAAGAAGATAATTTTAAGCCAGATAATGGCACAGTGTATTAACACAGAACTCAACATAGAGTAAAATACTGCACAACTTTTGGCCTGTTGAAAGTTCACTTGGTCTCCAAAATAATGATCGCTTATAGATAAATCCCTGTTTTTTTTCGGACCCTTTAAATCAGGTATGAAGCTAAGCTATGTCAGACGTTTGCAGTGAAACTTCACTTCGGCTCTGGTGACTGTTCCGATCTCATTACATTGAACATTGAACCCAGCGGTGAGCGAAACAAGGAATAATTTTTGAACTATAATTTACCGTTCTTTAACATCTAAATCATCGCCTAGAAAGGAATCTGCATTCTCTTAGCCTTGAAATGACGCAACTTGTTTTGACTATACGGGAATTGTGGCTAGATCTTGTATTTTCGCTTTCCTATCTCATCCATGTTTTTTCGCTTACCCCTATTTTAATGATATGTATGCAAAATAATACTTGATCGTGGGTTAAACCGACCTAAAAGCAGGTGTAAAATGCAAGCTTGTAAGCCAGTAAGCCTTGTTATGCTGTGAGCCTTGTTAGCCTGTAAGCTCGTAATCCTTGTTAGCCTGTAAGCCTGTAAGCCTGTAAGCCTGTAAGCCTTGTTAGCCTGTAAGCCTGTAAGCCTTGCTAGCCTGTAAGCATTGTTAGCTTGTAAGCCTGTAAGCCTTGTTAGCCTGTAAGCCTGTAAGCCTTGTTAGCCTGTAAGCCTGTAAGGCTTGTTAGCCTGTAAGCCTGTAAGCCTTGCTAGCCTGTAAGCCTTGCTAGCCTGTAAGCCTGTAAGCCTTGTTAGCCCGTAAGCCTGTCAGCCTTGTTAGCTTGTAAGCCTGTAAGCCTGTAAGCCTGTAAGCATGTAACCCTTGTTACCCTGTAAGCATGTAAGCCTGTAAGCATGTAAGCCTTGTTACCCTGTAAGCATGTAAGCCTGTAAGCCTGTAAGCCTTGTCACCCTGTAAGCATGTAAGCCTGTAAGCCTGTAAGCATGTGCGCCTGTAAGCATGTAAGCCTTGTTACCCTGTAAGCATGTAAGCCTGTAAGCATATAAGCCTGTAACCCTGTAAGCCTTGTTACCCTGTAAGAATGCAAGCCTGTAAGCCTGTAAGCATGTAAGCCTTGTTACCCTGTAAGCCTGTAAGCCTGTAAGCCTGTACGCCTGTAAGCCTGTAAGCCTTGTTAGCTTGTAAGCATGTAAGCCTGTAAGCCTGTAAGTATGTAAGCCTTGTTACCCTGTAAACATGTAAGCCTGTAAGCATGTAAGCCTGTAAGCCTGTAAGCCTGTAAGCCTGTAAGCCTGTAAGCCTGTAAGCCTGTAAGCCTGTAAGCCTGTAAGCCTGTAAGCCTGTAAGTATGTAAGCCTTGTTACCCTGTAAACATGTAAGCCTGTAAGCATGTAAGCCTGTAAGCCTGTAAGTATGTAAGCCTTGTTACCCTGTAAACATGTAAGCCTGTGAGCATGTAAGCCTGTAAGCCTGTAAGCCTGTAAGCCTGTAAGCCTGTAAGTATGTAAGCCTTGTTACCCTGTAAACATGTAAGCCTGTAAGCATGTAAGCCTGTAAGCCTGTAAGCACGTAAGCCTGTAAGCCTGTAAGCCTGTAAGCCTGTAAGTATGTAAGCCTTGTTACCCTGTAAACATGTAAGCCTGTAAGCATGTAAGCCTGTAAGCCTGTAAGCACGTAAGCCTGTAAGCCTGTAAGCCTGTAAGCCTGTAAGTATGTAAGCCTTGTTACCCTGTAAACATGTAAGCCTGTAAGCATGTAAGCCTGTAAGCCTGTAAGCCTGTAAGCCTGTAAGCCTGTAAGCCTGTAAGCCTGTAAGCCTGTAAGCCTGTAAGTATGTAAGCCTTGTTACCCTGTAAACATGTAAGCCTGTAAGCATGTAAGCCTGTAAGCCTGTAAGCACGTAAGCCTGTAAGCCTGTAAGTATGTAAGCCTTGTTACCCTGTAAACATGTAAGCCTGTAAGCATGTAAGCCTGTAAGCCTGTAAGCATGTAAGCCTGTAAGCATGTATAAGCCTTGTTACCCTGTAAGCATGTAAGCCTGTAAGTATGTAAGCCTGTAACCCTGTAAGCCTTGTTACCCTGTAAGCCTGTAAGCCTGTAAGCCTGTAAGCCTGTAAGCCTGTAAGCCTGTAAGCCTTGTTAGCTTGTAAGCCTGTAAGCCTGTAAGCATGTAAGCCTGTAAGCATGTAAGCATGTAAGCCTGTAAGCCTGTAAGCCTGTAAGCCTGTAAGCCTTGTCACCCTGTAAGCATGTAAGCCTGTAAGCCTGTAAGCATGTAAGCCTGTAAGCCTTGTTAGCCTGTAAGCATGTAAGCCTGTAAGCATGTTAGCCTGTAAGCCTTGCTAGCCTGTAAGCATGTAAGCCTTGTTAGCCTGTAAGCCTGTAAGCCTAATGTTAGCCTGTAAGCCTGTAAGCCTTGCTAGCCTGTAAGCATGTAAGCCTTGTTAGCCTGTAAGCCTCGTTAGCCCATAAGCTTAATGTTTTCCTTTAAGTATGTAAGCCTTGTTAGCCTATAAGCCTGCAAGCCGTTAGCTTGTAAGCCTGTTAACCTTGTTCGCCTGTAAGCCTGTAGGCCTTGTTAGCCTGTAAGCAAGCAAGCATGCATGTTTGCCTGTCAGCCTTGTTAGCCTGTAAGCCTTAAAGAATTGAAAGAGTGACAGTTAGCCTGTGAGCCACATTAACCCCACGAGCCTGCTAGTAGTGCCGTAAGTGACATGGGTGTAAACCAATTGATCCTATTTCTTTTGCAACACGCCTTTTACCCAAAACTTCTCCAACATTCTAACCCCCCCCCCCCCCTCTAAAGGAAAGGGATGGATGAGGGGTGGGGGAGAAGGGGGGGGGGGGGAAGAAAGGGTAAAGTGGAGGATGAGGGTTACTATTAATATTAATTGTGGTTGCCATGACAACGACTAGTTCACAGTGGTTTTGTGGGTATTTGAATACCTGTTTTCTTTACATATTAGGAAGAGATCATGTGTTAGGTGCTAAGGTTGTAAGTGGCTTACAACAAAGCTTACACCTCAAACCCATCCGTAATTCGTGCCTGGTATAGCATCTGGGGCAAGAGGAAGACCTGGTCATACCAAAGCAGCAGGTGATTCAAAATATCTGTTAGGCATCATACACGCGCACAAATGGCTTTTATCGCGATCCAGTGGACTCTTTTCTGTTGAAGAGAGACCACTATATTTTACGATATTGTCGTCTCAAATTGTTTGTTTATGACTGATTGAAGATTTCCCGAGGTAATTTACTTGATTCTTGCGATGAGAAACAAACATTCAACAAATTGTTCACAAGAAGGGCAAAGTGGTTGACTGAAAACCCTAACTTTGAAAGGTAAGAGCGCAGTTTATTTATCGCAACAATCTCTTTGACCAAAAACAACGTTAAGAATAACTTGAAGTTGAAGGCTGTTTTTCGTCTGCTCGCTCTGTTTGTTTACATTCAGCGCTACCTGTTCAGACGCTTATCATGCAATCACAATTCGAGCGTGAAACCCTACCGGTTTCCTATATTTACCAGTTTCGTCTAAGAAGAGAGAACTTGAAAAATCTTTGCAAACATGCTGCATCGAAGCTTTTCGATGAAATTGACATTTTGAACGAGAAAATGTCTTGTTTCACGGATAACTTTCTTGGTAACAAAAATTATTCGGATACATTTTTAGTATGTAAATAGAGGCGGTATAATTTTAGGAATCTCACACCCAGTTTAAAACCTATCTCAGATTTATCGTTGTATTCTGAGCTCAACTAATCGATTAAACATTTTTTTCTACAAGAATAGATGAATCACGATAAAAAGAAACTACATTCGATTTTGAGACGGTATTACGACTTGATAATGACACCATGACATACGTACAGAATGTTTTCCCGTATATGGACTCTCTGCTTAATTCGCATCGTTAAGAAGTCCTTATATTGTCTCAAAATCTGCCGATTTGTTATGAGATTTGCTTGAAAGATTTGCTTCGATGCAGCACGTTTGCAAAGATTTTTCAAGTTCTCTTATCTTAGACGAAACTGTCAAATGTAGGATTGCGTGATAAGCGTCTGAACAGGTAAAGCTGAATGTAAACAAACAGAGCGAGCAGACGAAAAACAGCCTTCAACTTCAAGTTATTCTTATCGTTGTTTTCGGTCATAGAGATTGTTGCGATAAAATAACTACGCTCTTACCTTTCAAAGTTAGGGTTTTAGTCAACCCCTTTGCCCTTCCTGTGAACAATTTGTTGAATGTTTGTTTCTTATCGCAAGAATCAAGTAAATTACCTCGGGAAATCTTCAATCAGTCATAAACAAACAATTTGAGACGACAATATCGTAAAATATCGTGGTCTCTCTTCAACAGAAAAGAGTCCACTGGATCGCGATAAAAGCCATTTGTGCGCGTGTATGATGCCTAACAGATATTTTGAATCACCTGCTGCTTTAGTATGACCAGGTCCTCCTCTTGCCCCAGATGCACCTGACCCCTTGTACTTTTCCTTCAACCATTCAGTCATATCATTCTCGCAGGATAATAAAGGAACCATTCCTGTTTCGTGCGGGGCCAAGCGGTGGCACCGCACTGATCACTTACCCCTTCAAAGGAACGAAGTGCCATCGTGAAATTACCCTTGACTTTCTTACTCCTGATAAAACATAGCCGGGAAACGGAAGAAGAACGTAACCTCGGTCCAGTCCCCACTCTCTCCTGTGTACAAAATGGCGGGCCAGTTGATTTTGCATCATCTCAATGCCCTGGAGTGGCCTCGTTTGTTATTGTATTTAGCAACACAGGTTTTTTGTTTTACTATCGAGCTCTCCTAACTGTGCATTCCTTCTTGACGGATGGTTTCATTTACTCCGCTCTAGAGGACTCTGAAGTAACGGGTCACATCGGCACTGCTATAAACTGCAGCTCGTATATCTCTACGTAAGTTTATATATCTATGTATGCATGGCCATGCTCCTTTACTGGTGTGTATTTACAAGAACTGTTCAGGCTGTTAACAGACATAGATTATATGCTAACGAACGTTTTCGTTAAGCTAACTTTATCTTGTAATCATAATAAAAATCAGGCCTGACAAAATATAGAGACTTTCCATGCTTGGAGCAACAGAGAAGAATTATGACTTGGAACTGAATATTAATCAATGAAAAATTCAAGCATCGTTTAAAAAGATCGTTATATCGAGGTTAGGCCTTCATCATTTGTGCTGTTTAATGGGTACTAGGTTTTCAAAGTACAAACTAAACCTTGTTTTGCTAAATCAGGGTATTTGTTGTGCTAATCAAAGGCCTTTAAGAGCAATTGTAAGGTAAGAATCAGAGTATTTCTAAACAATTAAACTGATTTTGCTTTAGCAATTCATTTTCACTGACCAAATACAGAATAAGGGCTTCATGTCAACAATTTGGTTTGTTTATGGCGTGAGTTATGCTCAAAATTCCATTTTGCATGACCTTATAGAGGCATGGAGTGTTTGTGAAAAAAATTCAACAAACCGTGATAAGCCAAATTTTTCTCAACTGATTTTGATAGTTGGGTCACTAAAGTAAATAATGGTTTAGGTACGGATGTTATGCAAGAAGGCAGGTAGATACACTGAGTTTTTGAAAAATGGCAATTTTGAGTTGTAATTTTGACATTAATTTTGGCTTAACTCTAGCCCCAGGCTCCTCTCTGTCCAATACCTTGAGGGCAAAGTTACATGCATGAAATGAAAGCTCTATTATAGTAATATTCATGGTCAAATTCATTTGGCAGCACAATTTACCAGTTGGGTTTTATGGCACTTTCAAAATGACCCCTGAAAGGCTGGATTTTTTGTGCTCAAAGGGCAAAAAATGAGACCCCCCCTGAAACTCTAAAACTTAAAGTGAGAGAAGTGAGCCAAATTGGCTTTTCAAATATCTCATGGCAACCAACTTCTGTGCCAAGTTTCAGCCAAATCGGTTGACCACAAGTTTTGGTCCCTGGAACACTTTCTCAGACAATGACACTTAAGATCTTGTGGTCTTTGTGAGGAGAAATAGATTATTGAGCTAACACATCGCAAAGAATTTGCTACGTGCTGTTAAAAGATCGGTTATGAGGATAATCGTCCTATTTGTAGGGCGGTGTCGGTTTTTAGAAGAAAACGAAAGCGGTTTGCGGTTTAGAAGGAACAAAATATGGCGGTTTAAGGAATGTACGACCCCCTATAATATACCCTCTAATTACATATAGTCGAGCTGATTTTGCTAAGTTTCCTTCTAAACTGCCGAGTTTTTCCAATGCTGTGTTACAAGCTTGGCAGAATTTTGGCGTTAGAGTTGTACAGTGGGTAACGTGTATTGAGGCTCATCACAACACAGATAATGCCGAAAATGGGCAGAAGATGAATCTATACCATTATCACATGGCGATCAAACTGGAAAAGAGGTTCCGGTGGTTTCAAGTACGAAAGCCGTTAGAAGAGAACTTCGGGATAAAGGTGAACTTCAGCGATAATCACACCACGTACTACAGCGCGTACCGTTACGTCACGAAAGAAGACAACGACGCCGTCCACCCGCTAAATCTTTACATCCTTTGGCTGTAACTTGAAGCCCTTCCTCTCGTTTTCGCCACACTCTGGCTCTGTTAGCGGCCGCACCACTTTCCGCGTTATACTTGTACATGTGCACAAACTATACCCCGACCAAGTAAAAGGAAATTATATTTTTCCAGAAATCAGGATTTTGAATCAGCTCTTGCTTCTTGTTACGCGCAAATTGCAGTCGCACATTTTTATCATTGTCACTAAGAATCCCCTTTCTCCGCGCCGAAAAATAATAGTATCCAAGTTCATTCAAATAGCGCCAATACGTCCTCCTACTGGCCACTTGAAAACTAAAACTACTCTCTTCCACTAAGCTTCTCACAGTAACATGTACATTATTCCGTCTTTAAGGTACGAATCAGTAACCGCATCTTTCCTTCGCCTACATTTCGTGGTCTTCCCCGCTTCTTGTCACTTGGTATCCTCGCCACACTTCCATTTCCAAACTCATTACTGCAAATTCGGTGCGCAGACGATTTTGATATTCCACATTCCTCAGCGATTCTTTGGAAAGAAAATTTACTGTATGTTCTCAGGTACCAGGCCAAAGTCCTTTTCTCCGCTGCGATTTGTTGGATGAAGACCATACTTGCGTGTACGTGTAATTATTCACAAACCAGACGAAGAGTAAATTTTCATGGAAAGTTGAACAACGTCACAGTCGATAGCGTTTTCGAACTCTGCAAAAGCGCGCGCAAACATTACTTTTGGTCACGCGATATATCCTTTCACATTGTAAATAACAGTTCCTTGTCCTATTATGGTCTTTCTTTTTTTCTATTTTACAAAACGTCATTAGTACTTTTGTGCGTTAGGCAGTATTCAGACGGCAATGGGACACAAAACTCTTAGGATAATTAATATGATTTACCTTAATTTCTCCCCCTTTCCCCCTCGCCCCCAAGCAATGTTGTAGTTTGTGCAGCCCTGTACACTTTACCCTGTCCTAAAAGTGTTTCTTCATCCCTTGTTTGGAGGGGGGAGGTGAGGGCCATTCGCGATATACACGTGGTTATAGAAGTGCATATTATGCTACATCTGATTCTTTGATAAGTTAAGGATGTGGAAGGAAGGTTTTCCATAACCGTTCCAAGTTTTTTTGTCTTCCATTGTAGGTACTCTTCAGCTTGGAGTCGTTGCCACCAGTGGTTCCAGTCAAAGGCAGAAGTTCCTCACCTTCCCGCGCAGCCTTGTTCTGTCGCCTTATATCTTTAGGATTTTACCGAAGCTGCTTCCTTCAGAGGCGTTGGGTGTTCTGTCATCGACTTCACGCCTTACGGTATTCGCTGGGGACACAAGGTTGCAACCTCGTTCCCAGAGTCTCTCCTCTTCACGTCCCAGGGAGCTCCCTGGGACGTGAAGAGGAGAGACCCTGGGAACGAGGTTGACAAGGTTGCCGGTTTGGAGTCCGCATCGTAGCGTCCGACAGTTATTGCAGCCGCTGAACGTGCTAAGAGGAAGTTAGCTAAGCCTGTTCATCCCAAGAAGCCTTTGGATCTGTGCACCGTTATCAGGGTTGCTCAGTTTTTCAACATCGCTTCCGTCTCTCACGCGAACATTCGTTTCTTATTTGTGTCGTTAGTCTGATATGCGGGTCTTTTTCGTGTCTCTAAATTGCTGTGCATTAAGGTTAAAGATATCTCTTTAAGTAATGCTGGTATGTCAGTAATGCGATATTTATTAAAGTTTCGCCTGGTACTTGGCGTAGGCCGATGTTCAACAAGTGAATATTGTTTCTTTTGCTTATGTTATAGTGTTGAAGAGATAGATTGTCAAGGTCCTGTCATTGGTTTGATTGCTGTAACCCAGTGGTTCATGAAAATTATCAAACATGCCTTCCATTGGCAGGAATTTCTGGTTTCTATGATGAGCTTACTGTCCAGTGCGTCAATGTTATTGCTTGCATTTTTCCAAAGCGAAATGTTGAATAACAAAAAATTCATTAACGTTAAACCGTTACTGAAGCAGGGGGTGAAGGTCCATTGGGGTATCGCGAGTGAAGAAGCGCTAATTTACAGCAAAGTTCACCGTCGTGTTAATATTCTTGATTGTTCTCCTGAATTCATTTTGGGTTGTTTCAAAAACCTTCAACGTCACTTTTAATTAATAAAGGCTAAGTTTTTAAATATTATTATTATCGTATATACACACAAACCCCTATGTATAGCTTTATTACGCAGCTGTCAGTATATGGATTCATGTGGAAGATAAAATGTCTTACATCTGTTTCAAGAGAAACTGTAGAGACGACGTAGGGATGACCAATAGGTTTTTTGTATGGGATGAGGGGATCAAACTTTAATGGTTTCGGGAGATCTGTTAGAGATCATTTTACTGGAGATAAGTCATAAAAGTCCATTATTACTATATTATCAACTACAAATTTCTTTCATAGCACTTTTTATATGATGTATTAGTATATACCACACAAGTGAATAGCACTTTTCGCGCGCGCTGATTAGCTAACTCGGAGGTGATTAGCCAAATACTATTCACCTCCGAGCAGCCGAAGAGAAACAAGATGGCTTCCCGTTTCGCTATGGTTACTTAAGAGGAAATTATTTCGATAAACGAGGCGGCTCTTCACAAAAAAAATACATAAATGGCAACAAAGTTTGGTTTAAATGGTAACTTATTTAGTCTTTTCAACCTCATATTTTAAGGAGAAAAATGAAAATACAATCCCTTGTTTACGAAAACTGCCGAGCACTAAAATTACAATGAAAACAATGAAACATCTAATATTTTTAAGCATGGTTTCCACACAAGACGAATTTCATAGAAAAATTGAAGAAATGACACTGTAGGAACTAAACAAGTGTCTCCAAAAGTTTTATTTCTCTGCAAGAAAGCGAGACGGAACTTTCTACAATAAGAAATCACTTACCGCGTGGCTCAGTGTCGGTGAAAGTGATGGATATTTACCTCGCCGCTTCTCAAACTCATTAATAATTCATGAAGAGAAAACAAAGAAAATCATTACCGTGACCGTGGTTTGGATATGTGATCCTAATTACCATAAAATCTTGCCAACTTTGGCTTTGAATTTCTCCAAGAATTATTGATCATTTGAGAAGCCATATCAAACACTCAACCTACTTCTCAGTGTTTGGATATCTGATGAAACACACCTTCTCGTGTTTGATTTATTACATCACTATTCACTTCCACTTTGGTGAATAATTGTAAAATATTTGGGAATTCAAACTACTTACAGATATTTCAACATAGTATTTTGATAAAAAACATCCTGTGGTAAATTCTGTAACTGGTTCTTGTGTAGATACCTGTAACATGAGAGATAAAGATAAAGCCAATAAAGGTAATTTTCTGTTCAAAAAACTTGTTCTAACCGTGCACATAACAGAAACATCAGTGGTGAGGGAATTCGCCATATAAAATATACCGATTTGGCTCCATTTTGAATCTTACTTAGTCGGTTTATTTGTTTTTGCTTTACTCTGAGGGCTTTTCTCTGGCTACATCCGTTACGTTGCTCCAGTCTCCCCCCAACCACAACCCTGGATCTCGAATAAAACTCACGAGCTCTACTTCGGGAATGTGTTTCGATAATAGTTTTTGAGAGACTATACTTCACTTCTTCAACCGGCTAATAGGTATCCTTCTCCGATACATGACGACGATAAACTAAAAATAACTCGAAGTCAATAAATCGTAAATATTACGATTTCCAGATCTATATGGGAAACTAAATATGCAAACAAGAAAACTTCTGTAGTTTTGAAATGAATAAATATCAAAAAAATTTCAAACCATAGTGTTTGCATGTAAAGATAAATAGAACGAAAAATAAACAATACTTCAGCTGTATTCTGGGAAGAAACCTGACGTTGTCTAAAGATAAACT
Source organism: Pavona decussata (assembly GCF_977016875.1). Classification (NCBI taxonomy): domain Eukaryota; kingdom Metazoa; phylum Cnidaria; class Anthozoa; order Scleractinia; family Agariciidae; genus Pavona; species Pavona decussata. The sequence goes on along the minus strand of NW_028145430.1, from coordinate 2,562,089 downwards.
CAGAATTTAATTCTTTCCGGGCAACTGATGATGTCCAAGGAGGATCGACATAAAGAACTTGCAAATTCAATACTGTCAACAAACCGGTCTAAAAAAATTACGAAAGAAATTTGTTTGGCTTCCCTGAGACATCACTGCCAACTACTTAACTTTATACTGAAGTTTCAGCCGTTATAAAAATGAAAAAAAAAAAAAAAAGATTGTCAAAAAACTCATCGCCATGATAAGAAACATTTTGCAACAGTTACAAATGGTCAGGCGTGGCAGCACAAAAACTGTCACAGTAAAGGTTATTTTCGGTCCAAACGATGCTCCAGATCCTATCATTACATAAATGTCAACACAAATTCCTGCAACGAACTCAGTTGAATCCAGTTACAATGCCTCATACAGCATTAGAACCACAGCAGCTTAAAAGAATCAACAAGAGATCACATAAACAGATCCACTGAACTCGCATCACAGAAACACATGCGACGGTTTAGCACAGGGCTTACGTCTATCATGCAGATCCTCTAAATTATCACATTAACCCGCACAAAAAGCCCAGACGGTAGAGTAAGAGTAGTGTAGGCCTTCCAAAATCATTTTTCGCTTGCCCTTCCTTTGGAAAAATTAGTAAATGCGAAGGGTCCTCCCTTCCTGAGAAGACGTCACAAAATAGTAACAAATTTTTAGTATTGTTTTCCAAACCCTTATGTTATAGCTGTTAGAATTTCGCTTGGGCCGGGTTTGCTCTGTTTGCCACCGGCTGGCATCTAATTTGAATAGGACAAGTGTGGTTTAGTCAGCGTACACAGAAGGAAAGTCGTACTTACAGTCCAATCAACTGAGGATTTTGTTCCCAAATTCTTGCAGGTAACTGTTGCAACTCGTTGTTTTCTAGTAGCCTAAAAAATGAGAGTTTGAAATAGTCAAAATTGCATAAAATCTCTAACTACCTCTTTATTGTCAAGTCAATGTGAACATCCTGTACAATGCCATGGAAATGCCAGATTTAAATCCATTTTGACATTTTTTGACAGGAATATTTTAACTGAGCACATTTTTAGCAAGGCCTAATTACTCAATGTGTTAAAATCTCAAAGACATCGGGCGAAAGGAGGAAGAACAAGATTTGTAGTCCCGCGGAGCTGGTAACAATGCGAAGTTTTACACCCACTTATTTCATTACAAATCCGGGAGGGTGAGAAGGAAGGAACATTTTTGTATTAACCTGATATTACCCTCTCCTGTGACTCTAATTGAGTTGTCTCTCAGTAATGAAAGGTGAAAGCAGCAGTCCAAAACTGCAAACCAACACCAGTGAGTGATCGTAGTTTCTTTGGAAGGCATTCCTGCTACAGCAATCAGACTGGTGGCACAAGTTTTAGAGTCCTGGACAAGTGACGATTAAATTGTTAACGGAAGCTCGAATTTTGTTCCAACAAGAGTTGCAAAAAGCTTAAAAACACATAACGAAGTTTGTAATTTTTCCCAGTTAAGTCCTAAATCTCTCTGAAAAATGCGTCGTTACTCCTTATTTTCCTTTTAGATTCCAATAGCACTTGCTAAGATCTGATTTTCACATTTTCATAAGCAACGCAAAAAAGGTTTGCATTAGTGAGCACCCAGTCCTTCAGAAAACTGAGTCACGCTTACCATCCCGGGGTGCACTGCAAAGGGTGCACTGTACTTAACAACAATGTTAGAGAGCCCGGATACCCAAGAGAGTTGATATTTGGCCATTTTTTTAAGGTCAATTTCTTTTGAAATGCTCCCCAGTGAACGTTGTTGTTACCTCAGGTTGTTAGAGACTTCTTTTCTTTTTAAGGGTGTAATTTGTACTGTTTTGAGGTACCACAAAGAGGCGTATGAGTCGAGAGCGATTGAATTTTACCTCTGCAGCATAATGCAGCTGCTACTTACAGATAATCCAGCAGAGAGTGACTTTTAAACGCCTCTTGAGACAAGCCCAGAAGATGGTTTCCGGCCAAGTTTCTACCAATAAATTGTGATAACTTAGCCAACGTACAATATGTAACTAAAGTTTAAAATCTGCGGCTACAAACAAAACTAATTTGTTACTGAGTCGAAAGATCCGTAATTTAACTTCTGACAGGCTTAACTTTCCTGCAAACATGCCTTCTTATTTTTGTGCTTTGCGGCCACCACAAAATTGTAATCCTTGCTGAGCTATTGAGGTTTACAATTAAAAGAACTTTTTAAAATTAAAATGCTGGTTTGAAGCAGCTGAATACGGAGTGTTTAGGAATAGTGAAGTGATGCCTTCAACGGGCTTCTGATATAAGTACACCTTTTTGACAGTTTTTCTAATTGTTGAAACATTTTTGAAATGAACAACTGACAAAAGTGGTCAAAAGATTCATTGACTAGTTTCTATATGATGGTAATCGTTGGGATTTCTTGGTAAATAATGTCGCTGGAATCAGGCAAGTAACGAATCAGAGCTGAGCAATTGGAATGATTATAGATATCGCTGATAATGAATAAATTTATAAATGTGTAGGTCAGATTCATAATAAGAACAATATTGAGAAGATGCATGTATTAATCAGTAAATGACACAGGCATACTCGGAGAAAATAACGGAGTGCTCCTATCAGGAGTCGAACCTAAGACCTTCCGATTACTAGTTCGGATGGTCTACCACTGAGCTACCGGAGACTCGTGGGAGATAAGGCCATTAAACTAGTTTCATGGGACAAACATCCTGCATACTGCTAGGAATGAGATGTCAATGTGTGGCATATGTGCAATGGAAAAAAGGAGATGGAATATGTTTAACATATTCCATCACATTATTTCCATGTAGTCTTGCCAATCAAACATAACATTTTTCTCCAGTTCCGCACGAGCACCGTTCTGTGTGTCCACAAATGTCCATATATTATATTTACATTTCTGTATTGGCAGGCTACCGCTATTGATGAGTTCCTCCAATCAAAATATCCAGTCCCCCCTCTTGAAATAACAGTTCACGATATTTGCTTTCAGTCATCAAGAAATAGCCCTGATTGAAACTATCCAATCGAGGAAAGGAAAAGCAGTGCCGAGAACTCCGAAACTGCATTTGTCATTTGAAACAGGAAAATTATTAAGTTAGCAATCTCGCTGGTAAAATAAAATGAACTCAATTTAATACTTGTTGAAGCGATATAAGATCATACTGGAACTTACAGGAAGCGTAACTGAACAGTAGTGTTTAGAATCTCTTGACGCAAATCCTGTAGGTTGTTGTCAGACAAATCCCTGTCCAAAAAAAAAAAATAAAATAAAATAAAATAATAATAATAATAATAATAATAATGATGATGATGATGATGATGATGATGATGATGATGATAATTATAATAATAATAATAATCAAGCAGGTGACTTTTTTTGACAGATAGTAAGCAGGTGGTTTCCTAAATGGATCTTTCAATTCAATAACTATTAGAATATTTATATTTATAAAGGTTGCTGAGGGCTTGTTAAATAGCGATTTCATTTCATATCAGTGAACAACAGTCAACAGAAACAACATACATATATAAATAAATAATTGAAATTACGAATGAATTATGGGTCCGGATGGGGGATGTTGGGTGAGGGGGCTGATTGTGTCCCCTCTATAACTTTGCAAGTATAAAAGCTATGACGGTGAGACTTCGAGGATAGATAGTACGCTTAAAGATGTTTCCTTCGAGGACCCGATACGTCATATCATGTGGCAGTAAGGTCATAATTGCGAAATGGCGACCATCTAGTAGTGGGAGGAGACGGCTGGCATTTCAGACTAACCATCTAGGATTTCTGGATTTTCCCAAAACTTCACTGAAGCGCCGAAATTGGGCGAGAAGTAATCAAAATCAATACAGGAACACTATTTTGAGCTAAAAACATAAGAATTACAGGAAAAAAGTGATCTTTCTTCATTCTAAAAGGGGATTTTCTATTTTCTGAAAAAAACTGCCTGTCAAAAATTGGTCGCCATGGTAACATCAAAGTCTTGAACAGTTACCGACCAAACATTACATTTTTCAGATTAATTTCTGAAAAAGTCCTAAAGTTTCACGGCGTTTGCTCAAATTTTTATAAAGATACCCAGGTTCAAAGTCACCATAGGCACAATCCGCCCGCCCGGTCTAGATATGGTTAAGGTTATACTGTAGTTAGTGTTGTAAGCTCCAATTAATAATTTGTTCAAATGTACTTACTTGACTTCATAATTTCAGGTTATTCCCATACAAACGTTGCATTCGGTTTGTCCCATTTCCAAAATGGAAAAGACCCATGGGTGATCAGTGATGAGTTACTTACACTGACGTGAATAGCATGATGTTTGGTCTCTTGTGTAATCACTTCATAAATATTAATAAAAGGAGGATATTGACATTTGGTAAATTTGAATAAACTAAGCAAAGACTTACAATGCCAAAGTAGCCAACGGCAATTTCCCAGGAAATCGCTTCAATTTTTTTCCTGCACAGGAAACCAGTAACGGAGAATAGGTGTCTTTCAAGTGGGTACACTGACAGAGCTCTGGGCACCCTAACGAAAAGAAAGCGATAAGAAATATATACATTATTCGCTCTTTATACCTAGTTTTGTCAGAAAATTCTTTGTGTTTTTCTGTTACATAAATTATGCTTATTCTGTCCAGTGCCTACTTGAAATTATCACAGCACACATTGTAAAATAACAAATATGAATCGGTAATATTAATGATGGTGCCTCTTAGATAATTTATCCATGCAATACCACTCTTCGTGTTTTTAGCCAGGATTGAATAAAGGACATCACGTGGCATATTTTTATTTATTCTACGTTCGCCCTAAGTCTACTAGTTTATAATTAATACATTCTGACGTCCGATAACACGAGTAATATAGAGTCTATACACCTTAAATAGTGAAGAACAGATATCGGATAAAAGACTGACCATCAACGATCTACATAATCTAACGGCTTCATAGGAAGCTTTTGAGCTAAGAACTTCTTTGCATCGTTATAATGAGAAAGTGTTTACGTAAAACTTTGCCGTGAAAATAACCCTCTCAAACCGTATTCTGGAGAATAAATGTGGTAAAACCAAGTCATATCATTATTAAACAGTTGATGAAATTACTAAGCGTGACGTTTTCATGGTTATGACATCAGAGCTTTCTGTGAATGATCTTATCCATCGTCACTGCAGCCAGGTGCGTGGTTGAACGAGAAATTGAAGGCATGCATTCTTTAATACTTTTGATACTAGAACCGGCAAAAAGACCCGAGATATATACTCCTCACTAAATGGAGGTGGGTACTTGTCTTCCTTCTTTCTGAATGGCTGCCACGTTGGTATTGCTTTCGATGAGAACGGTGTCGTTTTTGTGCCTATGCTCAACAGCAAGAAAATTTTGCGCTGATGCTCATATGAGGCGGTTCTGTAAGAGTCTAAGCTTTCAACGTAATTTGTTGTGATCTCTGTAGCCATCAGCCTGGAAATGCACGTTTTTCGCACAGTGATTTGTTAAATTTTCGGGAAAACCTGCATTCCTCGCCGCTTGTTTTTCCTGAGAGAATATCAGGCTTTCTCTTTTGGTTTATGGCCAGAAAGAAAGGTGAGGCGGATGTCTTCATTTCATCAGGACTATGATAGGCGAACTTCAGGAACAGACGAACCGGACAGCGTTCATTTTCAGTCGCGTAAGCTCTTGGGTTAAAAGCTCTGTGGTGGCCGTCTCCATGCTGAGTTTTGGATCCTCGTCAGCTTTCCAAACAAGGACGTGCTTGCCAGTGAGAGGATCACTTTCCGGCGCCGATATCTCCGCATTTGAGTCTATGGCTCTCATCTCGTGCTCTAAATCCAAAGTGGAAAGAGCGCTGGAGAACTTCAGGGCCGTCTTTTCCGAACTGGCCTGTTTGCAATAGGACGCTTTCTTCACTGAGCTTCGGTCAACTCGCGTGCAGCTTGCAGACGATTTCCCTTAGCGTTGCTAACGTCCGAGTCTCGCTTGCGAACTGTAAGGACCTCCGTGGATTATGAAAACTCTTATTTTTTCCAAATATTAACCTTAGAGCTCCTATCATTTAAGTAGTGCTGAAAGCTTCTTTGGAAAGATGTCAGTGAAACTGGCTCATTTACTCCACCACCTTTTTTACGGATGTCCATGAAAAATCTGCAAAGCAGAATGTTCAGTTCTTTTGGAGAAATGTTTCCTAGGTCTCTTGTCACTCCAGCCGACGTACCTGAATCTTAACCAAATGTTTAAATTGTAGGCAGTCTTCTTCTTTGTGTTGTCACGGTGAAGTGAGTAGATAAAACCATGGATTTTATTTACTTGCTCATCTCGTGCCCCTTCGTCAAAATTCATAGATTCGGTTTCGCTCTGGCCTTCTTCCTCGGGATAGTAAAATTCACTTTCAGTGTCCATTGTCGAGGGTCCCCTATACCTCTTCTGAAAACAGTTTCACGCATAAGTAATTTGCCTTTTCACGCATCACGAAAAATGCAAAAAACACCTTTACGTTCACAGAAAAAAGTAAGCAATCACGTTTCACGTAAAAATGCTACGGCTAAATCATGTTTCACAAAAAAATACAAATACTATTCACGTTTCGCAAAACATACAAATACGATCATTACAAAAATGTATTTAAACATTTTACCTGACATTACTGAAATGTGCTACAGTAGATATAGTTGCACATGGCCATCTTTTGGTAATTTCGGACTCTGTCGGCTCGTCGATGTCTAGATCTTTTGTGGCTTGGGTAATTGAAAAAACTTTGTCAGTAGTATAAAGAGCGTAGGATAACTATCCGTTACTGTAGTTCGGCTAGTTTAGTTACTTCCACTCATTTCGACTTCTACCTCAATCTCGAAATACATGTATTGCATTTCATCCAGAACCACTACAGATAAAAACAGTTATATACGCCATACTTCTTATTGATGGAGATATTGTGTCTTGAGCGAGTAGTTCATCATCACTTAGATCACTGTCAGGGTCAGTACCACTTTCATCACTATACTTGTCACCTTCAATTGCTTCTTCCCTTTCCTCACTTGCCCAAATTACACGCATATTACACACTTGGCATGTTCTGTTAACACCGTGGGTAGAAACCTACCCCATTGTGTATTTTTATTTTACTAGACTGAAAAAAAAATTAAAAAAGTACAACAAAAATTACAAAAAATCCCACTTGATACCTCTTACAAAACACAACCCATAGCTTGAGCCCACATCGGATCTAAATGAATGAATGAATGAATGAATTCTTATATACCGCACATATCACCAAGTCTCATGGCGGTTTACATTTCTGTGGGGTGAGATCGGATGTCAGCATGTGAAGGCGCCTCTGGCAGCCGCTATCGGTCCATATTCGATCTCACCCACCCACCCACCCACTTAACCCAAGCATGAGTGTGAAAGATAGAAGGCCAGACCACAACACCGGGAACTACGTCCCCTACTCTTGCGAACAGTGTGTGCGTTCTTTAACGTCCCACAAGGTAATCATGAACAAGGGTTGTGAGACGGGACCTACGATTTATCGTCCTTATCCAGCAATCTGACTGGCTGGCAACGAACCAATCAGAATGCACCATTTTCGATCCTACCATCCTACATTAGTGGCTATAAAAACCCAAAACTGCCATACTGTCTACGGAACGGAATTGAGTATATAGAGATTACTTCATGGTTGGTGAGTGCGTACGATTTTTATTCACGAGTTGTGAAGAATCGCAAACGAACGAGTGAGCGCAGCGAACGAGTGAGTTTGCGATTCTTCACAACGAGTGAATAAAAATCGTACAAGCGAACCAACCTTGAGGTAATTTCTTTATTATATATGTACTGAGATATTAAAAAATAATGTTAACAACTATCAATTGCACGGTGAAATCAAGACAAAGACCACAACGAGTTGCGAATGATTTTATTCGAGCAAACTGAACGTACAAAAATTCATATCAACATTAAAGTTATTCAATGACCTGAAGAAAGTGGAACAAAGTCTACTTTTAAACAATTCTTTAACTTTAAATGACAATGAAAATTTTCAGCTTTAAATATCGCCGTTCAAAACCGTAACTACATAAAACTTGAAAAAGTTGACTGTTTTGTAAAACTAATTATAGTAATGCATGCATTCCAATCAGAGTCAGGATCCAGTACTTTTAGCCTTTTGTACCTCTTTGGAGAAGACTTCGCCTCAACTTCTTGGATTGCCAACTTCGGGGATTGATTGAGGCTGTTAATAGAAATGCTGAATTGACCTCCATGAATAACAGCGCCCGTGAAAAGCGACATCGCTTGTTGGTGATGATCTGCCGCCGAGCGAACCGCCGAGCTAGCTGAAGGATCAGTGGAGCATTCTCCAACTTGAGATGAATTAGTTTTCTCTAGGCTATGCACATTCTCGGACATCAGTTCACTTAAAGTACGAGACATTTTTACTTGCTGTCTTTCAGAAACTACAGAATAATTTGTCACACTATGAAGATTTTTATGTCCCGACAGTTGAATAATATCTGTCGCTGGGATGTCGTTGTTTGTTAAAGTTTGGAACATTGTTTTGCGACCGCTGTGGTTCTTTACATTGGGCCCCAGCCCGTCTTTTTCTGCCATTTGTTTCATTAACTAATTCAGCTTGTTCACGCCAACGGCTGACTTTTTAAACCATGGTTTAGAAGAATCTTGTTTTTTTACAATTATTTACTGCTAGATAAAATGGCGCGTTGTTGTCGTTCATTTCCGACGGCCTTTTCTCCGCGTAGAATTTGTAAACAGTGACGGGATCTCTTTCACTTCCCTGAATCGAAAACATTTTTGGTTTTATTTGCCTGACATCCCTGGGATTTTCTCCGGTTCGAGTCTTAGTTTGTCTCTCAGTATACTCTAAAGATTCCTCGCCATTTGTAGTTTGGCGTAGTTGCACATCGCCCCAACAAATGTCTCTGTGTTCCTTACAACCACGGAGACCGAAATAGACTGTGCTGTTGAACCAAACTGTATTCAGTAGAGCCTCAGCAGTTGACTTTCCTAACAATCCTTTGTCATACAGCAGTTTTATGTCGTCTTCTGTGAGGGGAACTGAAGCGTTTGGTTTATCGCCTTTGCCTTTCTTCTTGAGATCTCTTTGTTTTGATTTTAATGCCGTTCGTGCTTTTTCAAACTCGACGTCCCTCATAATGCTGTTGCCGTAATTCTTCTTCTTTAAATACCGTTCAAAACTGGCCATCATAGCACGCAAGGAAGTGGGTTCGTAATCTTCGTTGTTTTCTTTCTTTCTTACTGTTATGATAAATTCGCGGATGAATGAACTCAGTTCGTGTGGGGGAATTTCTTCTACAGGCCTTGACTCGTCTTTTAGCCTCAAAAATTCCTTAAGCAAAGCAACATTCTGTTCAGTTTTCTTCCTGGTGTTTCCGTTTTCTTGTCCTTCAATAAATTCCTCTACTGAAGTTATATCTGCAAACCTTGAATTGCTCTAAGAAGACGCCATGGTTTTCCTTTTGCCTGGTGACGCCGTCAGTGAAAGGCGGGAAAACCGATACGATTTTTGTCACTAGTGAAAACTTTCGTCTGTAGCTTGTGATTGGTCATACGGTATTTTTCACTAATGAGAAAAATCGTACAACCAATGAGATTGCTTGTACTCTGCAACGCATCATTTTCATTTGACATATTCATTTTGCAGTAAATCTCAGTACATATATAATAAAACACTCTACCTTTCCCCATAACAAATCTTCATTCAGCAACTGACGAGAATCGTCAGATTCGAAACCGCGGTCTTGCCTGCACACTCACATTGCTTGCACAAATTGTTAGCCAGAGCGTCGTAACACCCACAGTTTGAAAATGTTACATTGATGATATTTTTTCTCTGTGGGACACTGGTAAACACGATAGAGAACGGTTCATATTAAAACACATTTCAAGCCGACTGAAACCTTTCAATACACGCATTTTTCCTCTAGCCACCCGCACCAGGAGTCCAAAAAGGATTTGTCAAGGGCAAGGCCCCAAGACTCCTACGAACAAACTCCTCTAAAACAACATTTGAGGATATTATTGAAAAATTTAAATCACGACTCCTTGCTAGAGTCTACACAAATAATGTGATTGAAAAAATGGTTATCAGATGTCAAATTTACAGAAAGGTCATCGGCATTGAAGCAAAAAGACAACTCCCCCAAACAAATATTGCCTTTCGTAACACAATATCGCATATCAAACATCAGTGCCCAACCTCAAACATCTTTTAATGGGAAAATGGCACTTAATGCAAAACCAGCCTTTCCTACGAGAAATCTTCAAAAAGCCACCACTAATTTCCTTTTAAAAAAGGAAAATCTCTAAAAGACATGCTTGTCAGAGGAAAAATATAAAGAGGTTACACTTCAAAAATGTTTCCATTGTTAGAAATCGTGCAGGCCTGTCATCCCTTGCTATCTCCTATTGAGCTGAGCAGACATCAGTAAAGGCTGGATAGAGTGTGGATACCGGCAGATTAGCTCACCTTTTCCGCAGAACCTTCCATTTTGATGCATCGAAATGGCGTGTGCGACACATCGTGACAGACTAGATTCTAGGCTCTCCTGGTTCACTGTCGCTGTGGTTAGTTCTCAGTTCTCAGGTTTTACATCTAGTAGTTTGGGGTAGTTTACAAGCTTTAAAGACGCTAAAATCTCCAAAGAAAGTGAAAATTTATTCCTGCAAAAGTCTTTGGTTCACAAATCACGCGTAAGTTAATGCATATTTCACGGATCACGAAAAAATGGAAAACCTGTTTCCCGAGGACGGAAAAATATAGATTCACGAATCACAGGAAAAATAAAGCCTCATTCACGCTTCACGCAGAGCAAAAATACCAATTCACGCGTCACGGAAAAAGTATAGGGGACCCTTATTGTCGTCGGAATCCATATTCTATACCTGTTGTTTACAGAAACTTCTTCTTCCTTAAGACTGCTTACATGCAACCATTGTTTTGAGTTCACAATTTTCTCCAAGTAGGCCTGATAGCGAGGGCGAACAAAAATGCTGGACCGGCAAATCCGGTACAGATAGAAAAAAGCTGGACCGGCGGAGCGTGCGTAATTAGCCAATCGGATTCAAGTAATATGTCGAAAACAAGGGAATCCCGAATCATCGAGTTTGGGTTCGAGTTCGAGTTCGAGTTCGAGTTCGAGTTGGACTTCGAGTTAGACTTCGAGTTGGAGTTCGAGTTGGAGTTCGAGTTAAGATTACAATAAAAATACCAAAAAAAAAAAAAAAATGAGAGGCCGCAAAACCAGAGCCAGCCCAGATACTTACAGTTTTGGAAGGACCGCTTGTGACTAGCATCCCCGTCATCGGGGGATGGGAGGGCACCCAACCAACGATAGTAAGACAACGATTATTTTTCCACAAAATGTAAATGCAAACCATGCTCCATGATGCTAACCAACGATCTCTCATGAAGGAAAAGGATGTTAATCAAAAAAGTGTCCACCCCTATTAAGAAAGTGCAAAACAATATCCATCTCTGTTAGAAAGTGCAAGTGGCGTGACGCGTGACACTAACGTTGTCCACGTCCAGTTATCGTGTGCCAAATCTCACATTTCCTGGATGAACGATGGTATGATCATAGGCACTGTTGCTGGTCATCCTGTATTTAACAATGGAAAGCTAGGTTTGATTTACTTTATGAAGACTTGCAGTTTAAAGATTTGCTTGAATTAGCGCTGAAACATGCCTATGTTTTCAGGGATGAAACAATCATTGAGATATCTTCATCACGATAATACACGTGGCGATACAATGTAAGTGTTACATTTTCATCATTGATGAAAACGGCATTTCGAAAGAGACTGAATAAAGAAATGACGTTTTGAGATTGTATTTTCCTGTAGGTAGCTTTATTTGCTTGTACGGCCGTCCAAGTGGCACAGTATTAAACTTGATCAGATTTTAAATTACCCCAAAGATTTGGACTGCCGGTTTGCTGTCTTCCGGTTAATTATCTTAAGCAAGTAATGTATTATTTTATTTTAGTAGCTACGAGTTTGTTTTCTCATCTTTTCACTTTCAATAGCTCCGATCAATTCGATTCAATTCAATTCAGAACAATTGAATTCAGATCAATTCAAGTCGAAACTTAATATAATAATTTCATAATAATTTATTTACTTATATAGCGCCCTTTAACATTAGAATGATCAAAGGCGCAATATGTGACTGGTCGTTTGATAAATTATTCACATTCCTTTATCTCTGAGGAACGACTAGTTTTTTGACCTTTTAAATACATGTAGTGTACGTATTGGTTTTTGAGAGGTGATGATGAGCCTATTGATCCCTTAAATTTTGAAATTAAAAAAAATGTGGTCCCGGCAAAACTCTTGTAGCAGTAAACAGACAAACCATGGCCGGAAACGAGTCTGGACGCCTTAAGATCGCAAGTGGTGGTTTAAGGACCGCTCATTATTTATGTAGAGGGGGGACGGAAAAATATTTTGATAGATGAAAATTTTTGCCAGGCCCTCCTTTCTCAGGTCTAAAAATGGCAAGTACCTCCCCCTCTTAATTCAATATTTCATTGATGACCCCCCCCCCCCCCCCATCAGCGTCATGAAAGGTTTTATCAAGGGCGAGGCCCTTAGACTTTTAAGAACCAATTCTACAAAAACTCTTTTTGAAGAAAATATGAGAGACTTAAAATTACTTTTGCGGGTACAATAAAGTCCTCGCATGCGCGCGCAGGAGTTCAATTTACAGACAGGAAGTCGGCACCTCGTCAGAAACAAAAAATGCGCAAGAAAATATTGCCCTTTGTCACACAACACAATCCATCCGTGCCAAACCTAAAGAGCATGTTAATGAGTAAATGGCATTTAATTGAGAATCAACCTTCGCTGAAAGAAATTTATCAGGTTCCACCAATTATATCCTACAAGAGAGGAAAATCTTTAAAAGACATAATCGTAAGAGCCAAACTCTAAAGGTCAAGTACTAAACATGGGCGACACCAGCAGGAGTCGTGTTAGGCCTGTCAGCATTTCAAAACATCTTTACAAATATTTTGTTAATTTTGATATTAAATGCAGCCAAAATCAAACACTGCAACAGGCTGATCTGGATTTGTCTTTTATTAAAGTTTGAAATATTAAAGCAATGAAGTTTATGACAATATTCTTCTAACTAGGTTGACCATTTTCACCATCTGGGCCCGGTTGTTCGAAAGCCGGTTAATGCTAATCCTCGATTAAAAATTAACTCAGGTTTTTATTTCGCCCGTTAAAAATGCCTTACAAAGCTAATCTTAACTAATGGCAAAGAAAGTCTTAAGTCAAAACTGAAGAACAAAACCTTCTCGAAAAAACCTTCATTGTCTAGTAATGGAACTAAAATCAAAGTTCAAGTTAACCCAGGATTAGCTTAATCGGGCTTTGAACAACTGGGCCCTGGATCTTTGAAATTAATTTATTTCGTAAAAGTAATCCCATTTGCAAAAGCACAGACAAGACCCCTTGCAGAACCTAAAAAATGATAACCCCCCCCCCCCCCCCCCCCTTGATACTAAAGTCACACGCGTTCAATAAACCTTTGGAAAGTCATAGAAGAACCACTTTCGATCAGTGAAAACAAGAGGGGATGATCATCCTCTGTTGGTACTTGTTTGACTCTGTGTTAAATGTTTACACTTTACGTTGTTTTACGGTGCAACAAAACGCTTGAAACGTTATCAAAGTTGGAAATTTCAGGAACGGTCCGTACTCGGGGTCCGGATGGGAAAATCCGGACCGCAGGAGCGCGCGCGATTAGCCAATCAAAGATTTAGGATTTAGAAATGCTGAGAAGCTGGAGAAAAAAAGAAGACAGTTACCTCCTTTCCAATTTTCATGTGAAAGGACCTTGTCAAAATCTTTTCAAGATTTCGCCCAAAATTTATCAACATAAAAGTTACGGTTAAAAAGTGAAGTTCACTTCCCCTAAAAAACGTACGTTGAATTTACTGCTGTAATTTTAATATTTTCTTGACGTTGGGTTGGCACAGGTTGACACCCAGCGTGCTATTATGTGATACTCTAGCTGCCTCTAACTGACCCAAGTTGACTTCAGAAAGCGCGAAAATAAGAGAAAGCATGCTTAATCGCACCACGGCTCGCTCAAAGAACATTTTTGGCCAACCGGCATCCTTTTGGGTCACTAATTAAATGATAGTTACAGTTACAGTTTTTATTTACTTTATTTTTCTTACATATAATTACAAGAGTTGCTTGCATCCAGAACTATTGTCTAAGTAGCAGATTACAGAGAGTGTAAATGTACCTTCAAAAATAGTTTATTTTATGCCAGTTTGTAAAGAAACCAAGAAATAATTTGTTCTTTTGAAAGCTGATGTTTTGTCCAAACCGATTGTTTTAGAAACTGATTGTGAGAAGACAGCTTGTTTTAAATGTCAAATCGTAGTTCATTTTCGTTGCGTTTTTACTTTGCAAGTGTCTATGATTGTCTTGTTAAACGAAATGAAATGTAGAGAGGTAATTAAAATTATTTTTAATTCAGATTCATATGAAATCGTCTGTTTGTTTCGTCTGTCGTTTGTATATAGGCCACGACCCCAAAAATGGACCATTTGTCATTATTCATTCGTAGTAACAAATGGTACCATATCCCTGATCTATATTTTTGGTATTTGTCAGCAATTTTATTACTTAAACCATGTAACAAATGAAAAATCCCAATATCCCAACATCCCAGCTTATACATATTAACATTAATAATAAATAATAATTATACATAATTATCAATTGTATACTTGCGTTTGAATTATTAACTCGCAACTCGAAGTCCAACTCGAAGTCCAACTCGAAGTCTAACTCGAAGTCCAACTCGAAGTCCAACTCGAAGTCCAACTCGAAGTCCAACTCGAAGTCTAACTCGAAGTCTAACTCGAAGTCCAACTCGAACTCGAGCTCGAACTCGAACTCGAACTCGAATCCAAACTCGACAGTACCCTACTCCCCGAAAACAAGAGCAAGTGCCTCATCAGGGGTTCCAAACACCGCAAATCACAGATGTAAGCGCGAAGCCTCCGCAGTTTGATTTTCTTTGGTTTGACAGCAGATCCACGACAACTGATTAGAAACGTGGCATCATTCGACGTAATCAATCATTTTTCTTTTTAATCAATCATTTTATTTCAATAATTTAACATTTAACAAATTAGAAAAATGTACAACCCGCATATAGCAAAGCTAATCGAGGCGGGTTGTATAACTTAAACTACATAAGCAAAACAGGTTATTATTAAAACCAAGTAAATAAAAAGAATAAATAGGTATACACATGCGTTCACAGATAGTTAGTATTTACATGAAAAGGGCGTAATGGTAATAATAGCTAAAGTTCGGTTAATAATAATTAGTAATTTTTAACATTAACGTAGAGACATCAACATAATCATCCTCATTATCAAGCACAGCAAGTAAAAATTGGTGAATTTTATGTTTGAAAGGTTTTTTACTAAGTTTACGTAGATCATGCTTCAGGGAATTCCACCACTTAGCTCCGAAAATGGAAAACGAATTAAGTTGAATACTCCGGCAGTCTTGATTTATTGACATATAGATTGCCAGCATCAGAAAATCTAGTGTTATATGCATAAACGTCAGATGAACAGGTAAAAAGATCACAGATATTCTGAGGCGCAGAGTTGGTAGATATGTCGTGCATAAGGGAACATACTGTTTCAAAGTAAATCATATTGAGGGGTAAGACATTAGCAGAGATAAACAAAGGAATAGCATGGAATCTATTACTAGCAAAGAACATTAGCCGAAGAGCTCGTTTTTGTAACATAAAGACCTTCCTCAAATTGACCTGTGCAGCTTGGCCCCGGGCAGCAATTCCGTAGTACGTAAATGAAAAATTAGAGAACGGTAAATTTGGATTAAAGTATTTAGAGGAACAGAGTGCCTTAATCGGGAAATAATTCCAATCCAACAACCCTGCTAATTTTAGAGGCAATGTGGTCGATATGATATTTCCAAGTTAAGTTTTTATCGATGAGCACACCCAGGAACTTTACATAATCTTTGCATTCAAGAAAAATATCAGTATTTGAGGCGTTATTGTATATTCTTATATTAATCTGATAGCTAAGCTTTTTTGTGATGGCCTAAAAATGACAAAATTGGACTTTTTGCATGTATGGTCAGCTTATTTGCATTTAACCAGTCACAGACTTTCTGCAATTCGATGTTGGTTACACTTTCTGGAGACTTCAAATCCTTGTCAGCATACAGCAAGTTTGTATCATCAGCAAATAAATAAAATGAAAGCTTCTTAGAAGAATTATAAATATCATTATATAAATCAGGAAAAGGAGAGGGCCTTGACTCATAATCATAAGTGATAACCTGCTTAGTAGTATACACTTAAATGAAAGTTATACGATCTCGTTTGATACTCACGTTCAATCAAAAGAACGAGGTTCTTTTTAGTCCAGTTTCCCTGGCTTGTAACTTCACAGCTGTAATTGTCATTGGTTTCTTTCATAAGTGTTAGATTATATTTAACACTTGTGCTGTTTTGCACAACGATCCCGTTTTTTCTCCAGACAATATTTGGGGCAGGAGCACCTTCTGCCGGACACCATAAAAAAGATGACTGTTTAAACAACACAGACTGACTGGTCTTCACATGGGAAAGATCTGATGCCACTGTCAAAAGAAAGGACAAATGTGACTTACATGAAAAAACTTTATCTTGTAAACTAACGACATTTTCAATAAGATCAGAAGGCTTTGCTAGCGTTTGTCCTCGTTCATATCAAACACGGGCTTATTGATTTCTAAAATAAAACAATGCATGCTTGTATGGTATCCCTCGTTTTGCTATTTCATAAAAATGAAGCAAGGGATGAATGTGTGACAGAAAACAATACACTGAATACATGCCTGTAAGATTAACTGGTTTTGCTTTGTAGCGGGCGTGAAAGCGACCTCTTTGATATTGACGGACAGCCCATCCATTTCTGCTATGAAGCTTTAACGACATGTTTTTTCCACTTGATCGAAACACATATTTTTTGTGTTTGTAGAAACCACAAGCTTCACCAAGGAGTTCATCTGTGTTTTTTGACTCATCACGAATGACAAAGTAGTGCCCCCAAGGACACACGAATCCATCATTACTAGTGAAAGTGATCTTCAATTCCACGTAATGCCCCTCAGGAACTGTAATAAGGTTACTTCTGCCATTCCATCGTTTCCCGGTTTCTTGGAGAGATGCTTGTACAAATGCTGCAACTTTGAAAAAAAAAAAACTAAACATCAGCAACACCATAGCAAACTCTAAGAACAGTGTGGGAACCTATTCGATATAAAATGGTCTTAATTTGTCCTTTCTATTTCAACTATAATTTTCGTCGTGCTATTATGAGACCCTGTACAGTTGTGATTAATATACCACCTTGCTCCTCAGTAGATTCACGGATACACGGCAGTTGCTGGATGTATTGCGTAGTAATCATGAGATTTTTGTATGTCTCAGAAGAAACTGCTTACGCATGCGTACATTTGGAAGTGCATCTTCATTAAACCTGCAGCAGCAGTGCTACTAAGGTTGCGTTCGATTGACTTTATTACGGAATAAGAATAAGCGAAAGAGCTGTTAGATTTCTCTTTTTAACTAAATTTGGGTAGACATTTCTGCAAACGTTCGCTGGCACATGAGAATTTAAGAGCAATTTTGTACTTCAGTATCTCCAAAAACCTCCTATTAGGGATTTCTTGTCATCATTGTATGTATTCCTATTCTGGGAAACGGTCAATCGAACGCACCCTAAGCTTTGCACTAGCTTGAAAAAATATATATATAATAAAAATTGCAACCAATCACTTTGACACTCGTATACCATGGACCCCTCTGGACCAAAGATTCTGTGCCAGCATATGTGAGTTCAGTATCCTTCAGATCCTTCAGATGACATCAAATTGTTCCCAGATAATATTTCAAAAACGTTCTGAAGTTTCAGGCCGTTTGCTTAAATATTAAAAAAGAAAAAATCAGGTTCAAAGTCGCCGCGGCCAGAATCTACCACCCCCACCCCGCCTCAAATCCCGGGCTAGATGGGGTTAAGACTTGACAACCTAATAATTGTGCATATTGTTATTTGAAAGGGAAGCATATGTCCCATCTCAGTGAAACTTGGCAGACAGTTTGTTATTAGTATCCTTACGAATTTTCCAAAAATCTTTTTATCACATTCTAGTCACGTGACCTAAAAAGACTTTAACGGTTATAATCTCTACTCAAAAATGGGGTACAGAAAGCTACATTAAACCAATCTTATTTGTTTCTTATTCGATGACCGCTTGCAAGGGCTTAATCATTCCCCCTTCTAATAATGTCCAGATGTGAACAACAACGATCAATTCAGGAAAATAGGTCACGTGACATGATAAATGTCCAAATATCGTAAAAGGTAAATGAGGAGTACCACATGAAAAGGCGGAATTGTGTAAGCACAGTTGTACTAAACATTTTACTGATAAACGCTTGGCTTTCAAAATTTTGAAGTATAAATGTTTCCCATTTTCAAAAACAAGTTATGTGACGTCATCAACCTAGGAATGTCATGTGACACTTAGGAAGACTTCCGTTTGATCAAGGAAGTCAAACAGTATAGTGAATGAATTTCCTTTGATCGTGTAAGTTCTTTTATCAACAGAGAATAGAGGTTCCTTAAAATCTTTGCTATGGGTCTTTTAAGAATAAATAAGCAAGCCTTAAGTTGCTTGATTTGTTACTGCTTAAAGAGTTTTTCATTGGATTGTTAGGTTATGTTCAATCCAGTTAATTCAACCGGAATCCAAGCGGCTATACAATTATTAGGGCCTCGGCAGCTAGGTGCGGGAGACAGGCTGATCCGGTTAGCGGAACGAATTTTGTTATCCGTTCATATGGGATATTTCAGCCTGGTTACAAAGATGAAAGAATGTGAGATTCTTCGCTTTGGGCTCCTCTTCCCTTGAAAGTTTGTCGAATTCATTTGGCAGCTGTGAAGCTGATTATAAGGAATTAGATTATAAGGAATAAGTAAGAGGGTAAGTTTCCAAAGAAATTGTGGTGCTGCGTCAGTAGAGGAGTAGAAACGAGAGTCGATATAGCGATAAGGTAATTTGACCAGCGCTTAAAAATTCGACTGCTGACGTTGGCTTTTCGTCGCAATTCGCTCTGACGAAGGGATAATGCTCGAAACGTCAGCACTCGATCTCTTAACGATGGCTAAATTTAGATTTTAAGTACTGAATAAAATACTTTGTTAATTACGGCAAAAATTACATCTGCATGGAGAACTTACAGAGGACAAATATGAACAGCCAGGGTATTTTCTTCCCCATGTTCACCAACGCTATCAGTTTACGCGACACAACTACACAGTAAAAAGAAATAAAGTTTCAATTTTTGTAGTATTTTGCACGATTCGAGTTGCTACGGCAGAATTCACTTATGCTGCGAATAAAATAAATTGACAAATAATTTTAACGGTATTAATTGTGTCAAAACTAACAAAAAAGGTCCGATGATTAGAAAGGCGTTATTTGATTTGATAAAAGCAATGCAAGGAAGCTTTCACTCATTTTTCAACGTTTTCCTGTTATCGATCGATGTTATAGCAAAATGAAACGGTGATGGTCTTATCAGAAGCAATGATATATTTGTAGAATAATAAGCAATCATACCAACATATATCATAGATTGTTTAAGTTTTCGTTGGGATAAATTCAACCGATCACCGACTAAAGATATCCAAAAAAACTTTGAATTACCTGAAAATGATTATCTTTTTCCTGCCGAAACTAAAATCGCCTCAAACTCCTTTTTCAAGGATGGATTTACTAATACAGCAGCTGTTGATCATTATCTTTAGGTTGAACAATAATTCAGTCATACCACGTCAGTTTCACAGCTTTTCTGCCTTTCAACACGTACGCGAAGCCTTCACTCCGAGACAATTCAATAAACATCATGGCTGCGAACAGCTTTTTATAGTTGTTAGAACATCTTCTGAGCTTTTTATCTAACAGTTCAACCACTGCCTTTACAATTATTAGTGTAGTCCAACAAATAACTTTCTTGTAAGTGTTAAAAATTTTATAAGTGTAGAGACAACACTGAAAAAAATCTTCATTCGGTTTTTCAGAGCATATGCACTGTAATAACTCAGTTAACCATCAACTAACATCTGTGCTTTTCTTGCCTACGCAGAAGTTGTTAAAGGCTTGTGCAGCTGTCAGACAATTCACTTTAAACTTTAATGAACTGCAGCGTTTACTCTTTACGCGTCACTTAGCTGGCTTAGTAAGTCGGTCTTTTATGAAATCGTGTGTCATTGTTCTCACCAAAACTCTGCTTTTTTATTTTGTCAAGTTGTCAAAAGGATTTCGAATCCGTCGAGTTTTTGAAGAGAGTCCAGTCAAAAACCTAAAATGAAAGTTAATGCACGTGCAGCTGTTTATAAATTAGCATACATTAGATAGGTGAATTACAATTTTCCCAATCCTCGTATTACTGTTCATGGCTATTATCATTATTATTATTATTTAATTGCTATTATTATTATTATTATTATTATTATTACTATTATTATTACTATTATTATTATTATTATTATTTATTTTTTTTTAATGCAATTGCTTGTTTAGTTTCTCGAGTCCGACCACCCATTTGTTATCCATTTTACCTTCTTAACAAATCACCAGACGGTTTTTTTTTTGGGGGGGGGGGGGGGAGGGGGAGAGGGTACTGAGAAAAGGTTTCGCTGAACTAATTTGCACGCTTCTACCCTAAAGCCTTGTTGTCTTTGTCCTTACATCACCAGTTACATAACACAACAAATAGGGAACTTGAGCACACACGTTTTTGAGCCACGGACGGCAACCAGAAATTGAATTTTTCCCTTTTTTGAGTTTTCACGCCATCGCGTTTGTAACGTCAAGCCACAGAGCTTTTCCTGTCCATGGTAAGGAGCAAAACCACGCAGAAAAAGGAAACATTCGACTTCCGGTTGCCGTCCGTGTCTCACGAACGTCTATGCTTAAACTCTCTAATAATAGAGAGATTAAGAATCGCGTTTACGGCAAACGGCAAACGTGAGATTCGCGTTTTTGTTTTCTTGAAATAAAGAGTACAAAGATGAGAACAGTGCAAACTAATTCTGGCCTTTGATGCTAACGCAAAACTACTCGATTTGACAGAAAACTGAAAACAGCAAGCGGCAAATACAGGATAAACATGGTCACGTGGTCATATCCCACGTTTGCCGTTTAAAAACACGTCCTTAAGTAAGCAGAAACGGGGTTGTATACGTTTTTGTTGTTTTTCTCACCAGCAACAAGGGAGCATTGGATTAAGAACCAAATTTCAACACAGTGACAAAAGGTGAAAAAAATTACACTAACTTTGTCTTATCTCTGTGAAACTTGTGAGTCATTTTAGCCAAAAAAAATATATATCAGATAGGAAAAAAAAACCACTTGAACAGAACAGCAAAGTCTCAGGTCAGGTTACTTAGTGCAAACATAAAATCAAGTCAACAACGCTTGCTTTGAACAAGGTGGTCTCAAAGAAAGTTCCTCTTAAGAATAAATTACAAGGAAATAGTAGGAAGAGTATTAGCGTAGCTTAGTGTGAAGGTAAGTGTGCGTGATCTCGAATAAACAGCGGGATGTTTAGTCAAGACTCGGCTCATTGATCCGGCTTTTAAAAATATTCGGGGCCCGGCGTTAAATCGAGAAAATACGATAATTAGGAATACCTAGTTAAAAGTGTCTTGTTCCAGTAGGGGATGTAGGGGATGAGCACTGGTGGGATTGACTAATGCATAAAAAACAATCCAAACAAAAAAAATAAAAACAACAACAAAAACAAGAAAACGTTTTTTGGACCCGAGATACGCAGAAGCAATTTTGTGCATTGTACCTCATTTGCGCAAATAAGCCTGATACAGTATTGTCAATGGTTTTATGTTTTGTGCTAGCTCTCGTGTCTTTTTTTTTATCATAGTTATGAAACCTTTCCGTGTTTAGCTGGGTAAAACTTACAAATGATCGTAAAGTTAATTTTGTCCTCGTATGTGCATTCGATAGAAAATGGATTACAGTAGTCTTCTAAACAATCTTAATAGTGGCAGAAAACAGTTAACAATTTAGTAATTATTTGCAAGGCCAATTCAACACATTGTCTCAGGGTAAAACTAAAGACGCGAACTTTTCAGCGGCCGAGGATAATGAATAATTACAGAGCTGCCACTTTCCATTTGCTGGGTCTAAAATTTGGGAAAAAATTCCCTCTAAATTAAAAGAACTCTCATATAATAGGCTATACAAACAATACAAATTGTACCTTTTAAAGACCCAATGAATATTTGATTCCTCTGCCCTCAATATTATCATTTCTATTTCTTTTTAAGTAAAATTTGTAGTATGTTTCTATATGCACTCTTATTAAACTTGTATTTTGTTTGCTCTAGTTAGTTGCACCTTATACGCCAGTTAGCTGCACGTGACAGTGACCAACTCGAAAGCCTAAGTTCCTTTGGTCACTGCGCACATTTTTCTTTTCATATTTTTGTAATTTAATGCTGTCTTTATGTTAGTTTTGTGATGTATTGTAATTTCCTTTTGTTGTAAACTCTTGAAATAGTGCATAATAATAAAAACCTGTAAAAACTAAATTGCAGAGAAGTCAAGTGACGTGAATTGTAAAGCAATCTACCAGCCATGTTGACACCACTGTGTCAGAGGTCGTACCAAAGGGGGGCATGTCAGTAACACCTAGTGACCAGTGGACTGGTCGTTGCTCGTGTGCAAATAGGTTCCAACATAACATCGATAGATGTAAAGAGCTACGGGTATCTCTTGCCATGAACAAGCCTGTACTGCCCCCTTTGACGGTTAACGGACACGAAGTTAAGGTCGCAGGGTGTGCTAAGTTCAGTGCTCGGTGTCACGATAACCAGCGATCTATAGTGGAATATGCATGTGTCCGAGGTTGTAAAGAAGGCATGAAAAAGATTGTACCTCCTTTTACAGCTTAAGCGAGTGAGGAATCCTACAAAAGACGTGTTTACATTCTATACATGTGCATGTATAAGATCGGTCTGTGAGTACGCCGTGCCTGCGTTCATTTCATTCTTCGTTGCCAATGTACCTTATTAGCGATCTTGAACGTGTTCAGAAGAGGGCTCTTTATCTATCATTTGCCGCAATCCTCCTTAGACAGCTTAGGAATGGAGCCTTTGGCAGACCAACATAAGCTAAGGCTTATGTGAATCTCTTTTTAATGGTATCTTGGAAGATAAGGCGCACCGTCTGCATAATATATTACCATCAGTTTATTGTCGTAAATACACCCTTAGGCAATGTAAATTTTAAAACTAACAGGGCTAAAACAGTTCTATTACATCACAGTGTATTGGTGTAAATAGTTATAAATAAGGGTATTCATATGTTTTATTTTTTTACAAGTAGCTTCTCTTTTTATTGGTTTTATAGTAGTTTTAATAAGCAATTCAGCTCATGGCTGCGATTTGTTGTGAAATAAGGATCTATCATATTGGCTAGCTATAAACATCTTTATTCTGAAGCACTTATCCAATCAAATACTACAGGGAGAAGC
Organism: Pavona decussata; assembly: GCF_977016875.1. NCBI lineage: Eukaryota > Metazoa > Cnidaria > Anthozoa > Scleractinia > Agariciidae > Pavona > Pavona decussata. Next base: position 2,538,425 of record NW_028145430.1, on the reverse strand, counting down.
ACAGCTTATCTTTAAGCAGAAGGAATGGAAGCTGTCACTGTAATTAGAAATGGTCATGAAAACATTCTTAAAAAGGGTACCCGGTCCTTGTGATGAAAAACTGTACACTTTTTCTATGAATAAAAATTACAATAATAGATACTAAAAACAATTGAGCACTGTACAATAACAAAATTCTCATTATATTTGATTCTAGATACAATTTCCTGTATCGCATAACGCACTCTTTTATCTGATAATGTGAGGTGAAGACCTTTTCAATTTCAGTAAGCTACTAACGAAAAAGTATAGCTGCTTTACATGTATATCCTAAAAACCAATCAAATGAATTCCCAGTCTTCCTCACCCGAAAATAACGCGCTATAGGTTCGTGGCGGGAACGGGGACTGGGTTCCATAAAAATGCTGCGTTTTACGTAAAAACAGCTGTCCATTCTGATCGATGGCCCAGAGTTCATCTTCTGGAGTGACCAAGATCAGCTCAAAATTACCAGGTACCTTCTTCCAGTAGTGTCCCAAGCAATTGCCCTCGCTGACCCCGTATCGACACACGATATCACCATTTGGACAAGTCGCCCAAACCATATGTTCACTGATAGCTAAGTCACGCACTCCAGTGCCCGGGACAACCTCCCAGGAGGTGCCTATTGGGAAACTTGGCGTGACATCACGGCGCGCATACACATTGTTTCGATCGTCCACTGCCCAAACAACGCGATCCGCAGGGCTTACGGCTATTTTAGCAAAGCGTCATCCAGGCAGAGGATTTCCATCTACCGGGATCCAAGCCTGAGTCACCGTTGGATCTGCTGAGTCCTCCTTTCCAATTCACAACCAGACATTTCCCGCATCATCAACAGCCCAAGTGCTAAGCGCCCCACAACTGAGGTGGAAAACTTTACCGACGCCGAACTGGTGCAGCGTTAGCTCCACCCAGCCGAAACCTTGCGGACAAGATTGGGGGATTCCGGAACGCTGCACGACCTTAACGTTGTGAGTGATGGCCCACAGGTTGTTGCCAGATGCCGAAATTAGTTTTAACACTTTTCCCCGCGGAGGCTCGACAATCATCGGTCTGTTTCCAGGCTGGAAGCACCTAAGCTCACCAATTGGCTGTAAGGCCCACACGTGACCAGAATCAGCTCTGTAGGAGCCCGCAGACAAATACGACCAGAACACCGACTGGGCAATGCCCTGCAGTGTCTGTGAATCCCAGCGAGTTCCCAGCAAGTGACCATGTGAAGCCTGGATCGAGCCTCCAGTCCCCAGTAACCAGACTCTCGCTTTGGGGCTCGCAATTAGAAGTTTGACGTCATCACCTCTAGAACCCAAGACCACAGCGCGTAGAGTAAACTGCGATTTTGCATCAAGTATTGGCCAAGGGAGACCTGATACCATATGTTTCCACTGGGAAGTTCGTGAGTGACGTTGGTAAACCAAAGTGAACCTTTAATGTCCACAATCCAGGCGACTCCTTCGATTCCCAGGCAGATCCACTTTGCAGAAACATCTAGGAGGAAAAGAGGTAGAAAGAATGAATTTCAGGAATTCGGGAGCCACTGGGATCATGTCAGGGGAAGAGTATTGCAGAACAAAATAATTCTTTAAATGAACCAAAGGATGTCTGAAGAAACATTGGTGATGACATGGAAAACAAAACCGCAACAACAACAACAACAACCAAAGAATACGAAAATATAGGTTAACAGGTACATTGTAATTGGTGCTGGAAATGAACAATCAGCGACCAAGAAGCCTCTCCAAAAATTGAAAGATAACAATGATGGCCTTGTTTTCTCTATACCTGTGCACTGAGAACATCAGTATTAGGGTCTTCAAGAAATCACGACGGCAACGCCAACAAAAACGTCACTTAAAAATATACAGTACGTTCGCGTTTAATTCCAATTCGTTCAACGTGTACAATCTGGTCGAACTATGCAGTTACAGAGCAGGTGGGAACGGCGTTCAAGTTGAAGACAAGTTTGTGCTCAGTCACGTTCCCTACAAACCTTAAATTTGGTCATTTCACGTGATTGTTTGGCAGAGGACGGCAAAAAATGTACCAAAATGCTTGTGACCTAATCTTTGCTTACGGACGGCCAGTATGGTAATGGATCGTTACCTTAAACTTACCGTTCGGCAAGCTTTTTCAAGTTGTGTTCCGTGGTTCTTCTTAAATTAAAAATCGTATTGTACAAAAACAGTGCTTTTTAATTTGCAACAAATCTCGTACTGTTTCCCAGTTGACGTTCTCAGCTGGCCTTGAAGTGTTGACTCCTAAGACGAGTGGGAAAGACAGCGAACATCTATTAGAACTTTTCCCAAAAAATTGCTGCAATGTAATCACTTGATTACTAACCAGAAATTTTGATATCTTTCGTCGTCGAAAAGGAAACACAATAAAATATTGTGACCATTCATACTGTAATACCTTTTGCGCTTTTTATTTTCCTCTACAAGGTGGTTCAAGCTATGAAGTCTGCTGGTAAAATCCTTTGATACCACTTCTTGGTGTACTGTTTATTGCTCTGAGCAAGCTTTCAACTTCTTGATTAAATTCCCTAAGTGCGTCCAGTTACATTTAAGCTATCAGGCAGAACTTTTCAACATTGCTGCCTGTTTTAAGTTTTAGGCCCGAATTCCAGCCGTTATGTGAGCCTACGTTTGTTCGGGAGACAAATGAAACCGGACTCATGAAACGGCTGGAACTCAAGCCTACCTGTTTCCAATATCTGGGCCTTATCTGGATCGACTATAACGGTTCAAAGGTACCTTAAAAAACGTGGATGAGGTTCGCCTTGTCTAGGAACCAAGCCAAGCCGTCAAAACAAGACGCCTGCACAAACTTGGTGTCAACCATAATAGTTCGCCATCCTTTGCCTGTCGGGTGCTCCTTGGACACGTCTGTTCTGACGAAAACGTCACCATTTAGCTAATGTTCAAGGGAAAAAAAAAACAAATGTCAAAATACATTATAACATAGCTAGTAAATTCGTGCAATCAAATTCAATTGCGCGAGCGTGCTTCATTTTCCTATTGTGCACGCTGATGACGTCAGAAAACAAATGCCTCGAGAACTCGGTGAGTGACTTTCTCCATTTTGCATTCAAAAACGGGAGAAATCTTCAGCAAAACGTTTAACTACAGATTACAACAAGGGAACCAGCTGATGAAGAAGCTCTTCCCACTTTTTCTTTGGGATTAGAGTTTTTAACTCCCGAAAAAACCTAAAGAAAAGGAAAGAAGAGAACAAGGCCCGTGACATCGCGTCTCGCAAAACTATTAATTTTCAGGCGCCAATTTTGCTTTCTCAGAGGGAAAAGACACCTTTTCGAAACGATAAACTGAAAAAAAAAACTGCTAAGGAGTACTTGATAGTTTCAAAAGCGGAAATCCGATAATTAACGGCGAAGAAATTGTGTTTCAAGGACATATTGTTGTTTTATCCAGCCGACGATCAGCAAGCGGACATTTCAGATCATTAAGACTTATTTACTGATTATGAGCCACGAACTTTCCTGGTGACGTTCAAGTACTTGTGCGATTTCAATTCACAAGAAATTACAAGTTTGATTGTGAATTTGTACTTAAATATACTTTTCTACTTGACCGCTTCTTCGTATTCCGAACAGTTTTTTTTTTACGAAATTTTTGAAAACCGTGCACACGGTTCGATAAATTCACTTCAAAATGGACTTGCAGTTTCTTCAAATCACTTGCGCGTTTATCGTCTCGGATTAAAAATTGTACGCCTTTGCTTCTTAGAACGAAGACTTAACTGAATAAATTTTTCATTTAGGGAAGCTTCAGTTGTCTGTTTTCTTTCTATTTTCATTCATAAGACGTGACAACTGCGTAAATCTTGCGTAAACAAACCGACATGTCTTCGCAAGCGGAAAGAATTCTCCCATGTAAGTGATGTAACGCGAGGATCAAATTTTCAAGTTTGTTTTTTGGAAAATTTTTAATTAGCAACCAGTGTATTTTATTCCATACTGATTAGAAACTTTAACTACTTTAGACCAAAGGGGTGTTGCCTTTTTTACCCTGTAAGATGTGTATTTTTGCCGAACATGGGGTTGTTTATTACCATTTTGCACATTGGCTGAATGCTTGGGAAACCTCTGGTCAACCTAGAATCAACGGGTTTAAAAACTACCGCGTTGAAAATGTTATAAAACAATTGATTCATGCGTCAGCTGTGCATTCATCGAGATTCGAAGCACTTGGGAAGTTTGGAGAGCACTCAAGAAGCTAGACGGTTGCTCTCGGCTACGCCTCGAGCAACTCTTAGGCATCTTTCGTGCTCTCCAAACTTCCCGCGTGCTTCATATCTCGATGAAGCACGCTGACGTATGAATGAATCAATCGTTAATTCACAAAACAAGCTATGCAAAGTGGGCGGCTTTGTAATGGCTAGGAAGCAAAACATCCCCTCTTCGCGGTTGTTCGCTCGGTGATGCACCAAATAACAAGGACAACTGAAAGAAGACTATCTAGATCCATGATGCCGCAATCTCAGCGGCGGCAATCCTGACTCACCTTTATTCCCCACACAGCATGATTGATCCACAGTCACGTAAATGATTGGCGCTTATCCCGAAACGAGCGTGCACGTAATTCTTCCTATCAATGTACCAAATGACGTCATCGGCGTTATTGACAGCTATCATCCTCGCTGACCCTCCGAGCCGTGTCCATGTCACCACAGAAAATTGCGTCGGGCAGTAAAAGAGAAGATCGTATGTTGTCACGCACCATATATGGCGACAAACATATATTGATCATTGGTGATTTCAAAGAGTGCCCGAAGAGATAAAAAAAAGTAATAAAAAAAAGCGCACGAGAATACACTAGAGGCGAGTCAGTTTTATTCCTTTTATTGAATGAAAGTTAAATAATTTATTCCCCATACAAAGTCTTACAACGCGTTTAAATTTTCAACGGCTGCCTGTAACCCAATACCGCATGTACTGAAAAGTCATCGTCTCACTAGTAATTAGGGAACTTAAGGAACGACGACGGCCAACGGCGACGAAGACATCTCCCGAAAATATATCTTTATTTCATTTGTGCTACTTCGCGATTATTTCAACTCGCTCAACTGTTACAAAAATGGTGAACTATGCAGGAACCAACTGGGTAGGAGTGGCGTACAAGTTAAGAAACAAAAATGAAAAATTCACCGTCATGCGATAACGTTCTCCACCTAATCTTTTATGTGGTCTTTTTACGGTGCTATTTTTTAGAGGACGGCAAAGAAATGTACCAAAATGTAAAACGCACGTGTAGAGCGATTGTTTTTGCTCATTATTAAAACCTATATTTTTGCGGCGTTGTCGTTGCCGTCTTCGTCGTCGTAATAGGGACCTTACGATGCGACGACGACGGCAACGTGGACATTTTTACTTCCGGTAGCGTATTGTCCATGAGCAGATTTCTGAAACGGCGGTTTCCCTTCACTCGCGGACGTCAGCAAGCCTTGTTTGACGTTGTAGGAAAACGTGGTGCAACCATGGCGAAAGAATCAAGGTGAGAAACGAAATTTGAGACTAACTTTAAAGTAAATTAGTTTTACTATTAGATTTTCTGTGTAATGTAAACGAACAGAGCGTGATTTGTTTTGTAAAAGGACTTGAAACTGAACGGAGAGTGGTATTTGATTTGATTTGTTTGCCGTCGTTTGTGACGGTTGTGATCCCACTTACAGGCACTTACTTCCGTCAAAAAGAAGGCAATTAAAGTTAATTTTTATTTTGGCTTATTGGGAAAAGCTCGTGGTGACTCTGTCAGCAAGAATACAAGAATCTACCACGTTAAAGTTCAATTCTTTTCATTCTGCTAATTAAAAAATTATCACTGCTACATATAAATAATTTGCAAGGGCCTTACTGGATGAGTTGAACAGTTCTATCGTGCTCACATGATTTCACAAGGTAGTAATGACCACCTGCACAGTGATAAGGCAGCCGACCTTCCCAAAACGACAGCGTAGGAGGGATGTTTTTGCGTCCTCACGAGAGACTTTGATCTATCTACCAATAAGATTTCCAGTTTGAGACGGAATCCGAGGCACTTCGCTCGTACAAGAATGACATTTGGCACCAGTTTGACCTAAGGGTTTGCACTGTCGTCCCCAGACTCGCGTTTCTTTTGGCCAGCACTACGCGTACGGAACGAAGCGTGCCGGGAAAAAGTTTGCCCAGCGCGCTTCAAAGCCTTGCTTCAAAAGCGGTTTCTTTGGTTACAGTATAGTCATGGCGAATTTCGAGCAAGATGACGTACAGACGCAAAAGCGCTTAAAGGGACAGTATCACGCTATTTTTAGTAACACGTTGAAAATCGGAAAGACGCTAATCGGTTGATAGCAGCCAAGATATAATGACAAAATTCCATTTAAAGACTATCAGAATGCAAAGAAGCTATCCACGGATATTTTCGCCGGCAGATGACCAAGATGGAGAGAGGTTTAAATTTGAAAACGTCCGACGTTTTCAAATTTCGCTCTTGTAAAGCACTAAAGTCGCCGGTTGTACTATATTTTGGTTCAACCTTTCGTCTCAGAATCACTATTAATATTTCTTTAAATTAGCGATTGAGAAATTAATTAACACAGTGTTCAAAGTTTAAATTTAGTGAATTTTGGCCAAAAATCATGATATCTCCCATCGATCTCCCATGATACTGCCCCTTTAACAAACGAACCACAGGCAGCGCAAGCTCGCGCCACTAGACAGCGTATAATAATTGATAGGGACCTTACGATCCGACAACGTCGACGGCAACGGCAAGCTGAGAAGTCTGGGTCGACGATATTTACAAGGAAACTGAATTTTTATCGAGCAGAGGAGATACTTTTTTCTTAGTTTAATAGCAGGTGGAGAAAAATGGTATCGTCTAAGCCCTTGAGGGGTTGGGCCATCTATGGCTAGAATTTGTTGCTGGTTGTCTTTCCTGTTCCGAGGGTTTTCTCCACGTCGTCTAGTTTTCCTCACTTAACAGAAACAATACTTTTAACTTCCAGTTAGAACTGACATGCATGAACACCTTTGAAACGAGCTACTAGGGTCTCATTGATTAACCATGCTTTGCTTTGAAAAGTTCTGCTTAGACTGCAAGCACTCCGGTTCCTTTTTTTTTTTCTTCTGAGGGACAGTTAGGCGTGCGCGAAAATTGCCTTCTGTTACTTTTCGTTTCCCTCCGCGCGTCGTGTCTCCTCGCGGGAATTAATTTTTGCGCGCGTTCGCGTGGCTCACTCGCTTTACTATCCCTAAGAAAAACAAGGGACTGCTAGTAGTGTATAAGAATGAAAATTTTGATTGAGTGGAAAGCGCCCTAGAACTCATGCTACCGAAAATCAGAAGAAAGTCCATCTGCTTCATTGACGTACATCAATACCATAACCACAGCTGAAAACAGATGCGTCGTTTACCACTTATTAAACAACTTCCTAGCTTACTCTTAGATTATGACTGTTGTTTTTATATACGTTTCATTCTGTCGTGCCTCGCGAGCTGGGGATTTTCCTTGTCTTGTTGCCTTCAGCCTTCTTCGAAGATTTAATGTGTTGTACATGAGTTGTTTATTAACCCTATAGTCGAGAATTATTTTCAAACTTCATTGTCATGCAGTTTCTTGCTAAACTGACACAGTTTCATACTTTACCTTTATGTGTGTTGCTGAACGTTTTGTTAGTTCAGTGTTCACAGTTGCTTGTAGTTCTGTGGTGCTTTCACTAGCGTAGAACTCAGTTAATGTTACTTATATTAACACATGATTTCGTGTTTTCTTACGGTCAGCTGTTAATATTTCTTTTGAATCACACAATTCAGAAAAAAAAAAAAAAAAACAGATGGTCATCTTCGCCATCAGCTTCGTGATATCTTTATGGCAGGTTGACTTGGTTGAGGGCCTCAATAGAACACTTTCCTAACATTTTTGATTAAGCAGGTTGATAACCAGTCTCTATTCATATTACGCGGGGGATAAAGATGCCTATCATTCGTAAGAAAAGGTTTTAGCTAGTTTTCTTTGTTTTTTCCCGTAGTTTTAGGAAACGTAACCCGTTTTACTGTAGGGCCATAGGCAGGGGCCATAGGCAGGGGGAAGGAGGGGGGGGGGTGTGATGGGTGTGTCCGCACTTCTCCCCCCCCCCCCCCCCCCCCACGAGCCACAAAGATCCGCCTAATCCGGGAGTGATGGTTCCCCCCCCCCCCCCCCCCCACGAGCCACAAAGATCCGCCTAATCCGGGAGTGATGGTTAAAAAAGTGGGAATAATTTCATATGTTCAGAACTTCCGCCCAGTACATTTGTTTGTCAAGCATAGTGGAACTTTCCCCCGGTCTTGCAACTACGACGACATCAGGAACGCCCGAAGTCCAATAGGTTTATTGAGCAAAAAACAGGGTGCCCTGATGATTAAAACAATCGCTATGATGCACGTGCGTTCTACACTGTGGTACATTTCTTTGCCGTCCTCCGCAAAACAGAAACATAAAATGACAACATTAAAAGTTTTGTTGAGAACGTGAGCATACGACGATACATTTTTTTTTTGTTCTCTTTTTTAACCTGAACGCCGTTTGGCCACATTCAGTAAAAATTGAACGAGTTGGGATATTATCGAGAAGTAGCTCTAATAACTGACTTTACCTCTACTCAGTTATTTTCAATAACAAAAGAACTCTAAATGTAAACAGTCGAGACTTGTGTTTGGTCTCTCTCGGAATCTTTATTAATATTCTTAACAGCGTCGCTTACTAACAAAATCACTTAACCATGTACTATATTGTACTATAATGTACGTGTACATTCCTTTCTGGTTTGGATTCCAATCCAACCACAGTTTCTTTCTTTTTCTTTTTTGCCCAGTCGGTTTATTCAGAATCCTGAATAAAATTTATCTAGTGCCATACTCAGATGGACTTCTCAGTCAAACTAGGATCGAAAGGCTTGTGATTACAGTATCCCTTTTACTATAAGCAAAAGCAAGTTAAACTTATACGAGAGAGTTTACAAGCCCTTCGCTCAGACAATGCATGTTCACCGTATTTGTATACGCATATTCGGTCGCATCTCCCACTTTTCCGCCTTCAAAGTTTTTGCTTCAGACATGCATGATCTAAGCTATAGACTCCTTTTTTGATGGTAAATATTCAAAGAAAAATTATAGCAATACAAGATTAAATAGATATATAGCAAGCGTGATTATCATCAAAATACTCAGTTAAATAAACAAGTGTTATATATTTATCCTAACGATTTGCTATTAGCTACTGTTTCCTACAAATATTTACTTTAAGGAAAATTTAATTTATTCTAAGAAACTTCACGCTTCGAGCAATTTTAACGTAATGGTATCGGGCCTTTTCCCTCGACGTGCTTATATAGGGGCTTAGCAAACAGTACATTGTTGTGATTCTTGCCTGAGTACTTTTGCATTGCATTAATTGAAACGCCCAGGCCAAGTTTCAAAAACAGTAAGTACCTTCAATTAATTTTTACAACGTTCATGGGTTGCACTGGTAGAGCTGTCTGTCACCACATGATCACTTGAATAGCTGTTCTTAGAATATAAAGCCACTACGTTTGAAAGATTTCCGTTTGACTTTGTAACGTGATACCAGTAGCTTGTAGAAATCAGTGTCCCGGTAGTTCCTATAATGTTCGGCTTTTAAAACCAATATTTTCAGGTCTTCAAGCGGCGTTCAATGACATTTGACATAATGACCTAAAGTATTATAGTGAACTAACCCCTTCCACCGTGTGACATAAAACAGATTAGACATATGGATACGAATAAATATCGAAAAAGGAATATATTCTGATCTAGCCAAATAATGATAAACTGAAGAGCACCAAACGTGATGTTCATAGAATGTTTTAGTGCAAGTTTGTGTAATTCCTCTGTTTTTAAAGGTACTCAGTGTTCCCTGAGAAAAGTTATTGTTGTTGATCCTTACACCAAGAGATTGGGAGAGGTTTCTTACGGTAACGTCCTCGTGACCACTGTATGATCAGGCAATTTAAGAAAAAAAAAAAAACTACTAACTGTAGTTTATGATGTAAACTGCAGCTGACTTCTAACTTCACTATGGCTTCAGCCTACTGGTGAAGTTGCTATTTCTCCTCAACTTCAGAGCGCCATTTATACTGATCAAGTATATCAACTAAATAATGTTATACCCTGAACTGGGCATTTCGCTTGCAATTTAAAGTGGCATCGCAGTCATGGAGATAATTATGATTAACAAACTTACTTTTTAACATCTTAGCACCTAGCCCGCGCTGTTAATTGTATTGTGGCATATTGTCAACTTGCCTTTTTCTTTCCGTAAACAAGCAATCTCCAAGTCAGCAAATCTTAGCTATTTTATATGTCAGAAATATGACCAGTGTAAAGTCGACAACGCAGTCTCGACTTTATTGTCAGGAAAGCTGGGGAAATCTCTCACTGATTTTAGAGAGGCTGGCGACGACAATGGCTTAATATTTTCCTAAACCTAAACTGATATAACACAAGCTACGATAGCAAATCTCCAAAGAACATCAAGCGGCAGACTTCTCACATAAAATGCTACAGCCTGACATTGCTGACCATATGTTAACTTTAGCACAGCATAAAATTAATGTTACTTTGTCTAGCGTCTCATTCGAGCCGGGTTGGAAATAACCAACTTATAAAAATGTAACAAACTGCATTTTTTTTAAAGCTGTGTTACTTATTATAATTAAGCCCTCATGATCTATAAATGCGAATAATATGTAACAGGCACATCTTGAATTAATCGTTATTTATTTAGCTGACGAAAACTACGAAAATATTTCCATAGTGGAAATACTTTAAACCAGATCCGGTTAAAACTCAGCACACATACCCCTCTTTATAACATCTAAATATAACGTTTACATTAAAATACGAGATCCACTTCTAAGTAAACTCTGTGTACGTTGTAATAATGGACCATTGACTGCTATCAAGATCTACTGTAGAGACTTGGGTCAAAAATGTTTAGGACTCAACCTACATAATGAAACATAGCTTATAATTCCTGTAAATACCTACTAAGCTATTTTAGTAGCAATATCCTATTTTTTTATCCTATTTTTAAATTCGTCTGCTAAAAGATTATAGTTGATGTAGGTTTGTAACAAGAGAAAACAAGTCCCCATTATTTTCTTTTTGTTTGTAACCTTCCCTGCTGTGATGCATTTATTTGTCGTTGCAGCAAACTGCTAATGAGTGCTGCCATCTTGCCAGTCCAGACACTACACTGATGAAACATACTCTAATATGGTGTCTTCTTCATCTTCCCCATCAGTGGCTTTGGCAGCCGTTTTCTTTTGGTCTACAAAATAAAACATATTTTACATCAATCATCAATTTGTAATTGATAATCAATCAATCAATCAATCAATCAATCAATCAATCAATCAATCAATCAATCGATCAATCGATCAATCAATCAATCAATCATCATCATCATTACATTTGCCATTGTCATTATCGTCATCATCATTATCATCATCATCATCATCATCATCATCATTGTCATTATTACCAAAACCATCGTCGTCGTCATTATTATCATCATTGTCATCATCATCATTATCATGCAAATAGTAACTACTCAACTGACAGACGCGGAAGCGTAGAAAACACATCTCGATCTTGTATGAACGTTGAAGAGTTCCAATGCCGGTATTTGCAGCGCCACTTTCAATCAAACAGTCCATTCCCGCTTGCCAGCCAAATAACAAACGAACAGCCAGCCATTTATTAAGTCCATCCTACTAATCAATCAAGCGACTGATTGGGTACCACAGAATGCCTTGGAGAAATGCCTGCTCTACTTTTGTTCATATAGAGCGATTTTCAATAGAATGTCGAAAGTAATTTCGCGTTGCTTTTGGTTTTGTCCTACTATACTCTGTGATTGGTTACCAAAATTCGCGCCATATTCTCAACCAATGAGAAGCAAAACCAATCGTGACTTGCTTCGAGTTCTGATTGGCTCATTGCGCTGTTTACGTTTGTCGTGATTGCTTAGAGTAATTACTTTGGGTTTGGTTTTACGAAGCTCAAATGAAAACCGCTCTAAACGTTAACAGAAACACAAACAGTGTCACAGATCAATTAATTCTTTAAAACATTTAAAACATTTGACTCCTACCTTCCTCAGCGGACAACTGTGGCACACTATCTTCTTTATCTCCTCCGTCCAAAGTTTCCTCTTCTCTGACTGTAAACAACAACAAAATATTAGTATAAAACTTTCACTAACAGAAAACATTTCTGTGTTCTTAAAAAGTAACATGAGTCGTAAATGGTTTGAAAGAACAAGAAACTGTGAAAATATGAGCCAGACGTGAGTTAGTAATTCTCTGAAACTTCACGACTGTCTGCAGTAATTCCCTGTAAACACAAGCAAAATGCTTTACATTTCCTTTGAAAGTAATTATGGAAAATTTACCGTATTTGGCAAGAGTTATAGAAACACATCTTTCCGCAAATCAGATCGGTTTAGATCTTAGACGAAATGTCGTAATTATTTTGCTAAAATAAGCAGAGTTGTGATGTAAATTAAAAAAAAAAATGTTGAGAGAAGTCTGGGTGCCCGGCAGGCATTGTCATTGTACTCGTGATTGTACCACATGACATACGACAGAGAGTAACAACAACAACAACAATAACGAACAAACAAACAAACAAACAAACAAAGGACAGGAAAACAGCCATAGCAATACAGCATCTAAAGAGTGATTCTTATTTTACAAGCCACAGGATGAAAGAAAACTTACTGTCAGGCTCGGATGCAAATGTAACTTTAGTCTTCTCCTGTATTCCGGTGAAAGAAACGGAACGAATGGCTCTTCGTTTGCGGATACCACCTACAAAAAATGTGGCATGAACAACAACAATCGTTGTTTGTACTCTTGCCTATGCGAAGTTCATTGCAAAAATATTAGAAATAAAATTAGAGTACTGGCTGCCTGGAATTTCTATTAAAAAAATGAAGAAAACCCGAAGATGTGACGTAAACGAGTTTCGAACCCGCACATAACCTCTACGATACCGTACCAGTGTGGTGCTGTACTGATCTATCAAGCCAACTAGGAGCTGGTCATTTGTGAGTTCCTAATATACCCGTGAGTTCTTAAGAATATGCCAATAGGGGAGATATTACGAATCGCTGAAGGAGAGGGTATATTACGAACAGCTTACTTAATATCTCGCAGTTGCGTTAAGAAACATTATAATATAATCTGATGAAGTTTAATTCTCTTCTCCGCTCTCTTTTTTGTAGTCCTTTGTGTTTTATGTTTCCATTAGTAAGCAGAACTTTAGGACTCTTTTGATGCTTTTGCCGTAATGTAACAATTTATATGGTCATGTCAATAAAGCTTATTGTTGTTGTTGTTCACTCGCATGCAGTTCAAATGTATGACATTTTGAATATAATTACGTTTCAATTCCATCTCCTCATCATCCATATAACGAACTCAACAAAAGCCAGCTATATGTTGGCTTGATAGCTCAGTTTGTAGACACTACACGAGTATTGCAGGAGCCATTACAAGGTTGGAATACTGTCCAAACCTGGATTTTCTTCAGGCTTTCTTATTGCAACTGTACTGTGCGCAAGTCACTGCAATGGTCTCACTTATCAAAAGTTAAATATATAGTCGCAAATCACAGTTTATTGCTCATTGATCTTCTGCGCTTGTGACTGTAAATACTTTACGAATTGAATTTTACTTGCCTAGTACACTTGCTGGCAGCTGTGGACCAGTTTCACGTTTTTTCCCGGGGGGTTCAACTGTAAGTTAAATTGGAATATCAAGAACAAAAACTACAAAACTGCGCGGCAGTATGTGTAACAATACAAACAGCAAAGTGACAAGAATTCTAGCCAAACGTTTCGGGTGTACTTTAGTCAGCAATCACCCAAAGTTTGATTATTTGGCCTGAGTTAAGAGAGGCACTCTAGAGTGAATTCCTTTTTCTGTGGACAGAACTTTTAATACTGAGGCTCAGTTCATTTATTTGGTGCTATGTTGCTGCTGCATTGTTAACCGAAAATCTCTCTTGTCAGAAATCACATCAAAATATTTACTGACAAGAAATTGGGTTTAGTTACTCAAGTCAGAGCCTCAGCGCACAACCTTACTTCTCAAAGAACGGGTGAGAAAACAAAACGCTTTACCTTCAACAACACACTCTGTTGGCTGAATCTCCTGACTGTTGGCTTCTTCATCTGCGTTAGAATATAAATAACGATCATTACTTTGACAATACACATGAATCCTCAAAATTATTAATAGATCTTTTTCTTCTCAAACGCGGTCGCTCAATGGTTCTTTAGAGTGTGTCTGTGGAAAGGTAAGGTAGTGCGAATTACCTTTTAACCGGCAATGGTAGGTCAGAAAATTGTTTGCTGCTTACGAAAAGAAACCATATGTTGTTTGTATGAGTTTAGCATACAATTACCTGAGCATGTTGGCTGTGGTTCAACATCTTCTTGTTGTTCTGCGATCATGAACAGAATGCAATTGAAAAGATTAAGCACTGATTTGTTTCCAGTCTATCCTGTCATTAAGATTGGTTTTGCAATAGGATCCTTTCGAAATATTAAAATTCAGCTTGAATGCGAGGCCTAGAGGACACAAACAACAATAATGAATGAAAATAATTATTCAATTCCCTTTGTTTTTGTCCTCTAAGCCATAAAATAAATTTGAATATAATATATCAAAAGAAGCCTATAAAAGCAGGGGCGTAGCAACCTGTACCATGTAAGTTATACGCACTTGCGTACATGGAACAGAATGTCAAAGATTGATTGATTGAAAAAAAAAAAAATAAATAAAATAAAACAAACCAAAAAAACAAAAATAAAAAAAAATCAGAAAAGCGTCAAATAATCGATATGGTGCTATCGCGATTTCCGCGACTGTTTCTGAAACAATAAAGTCTAAACATCCACTAACGGATCAGGGTTATATATCTATAGCCATTGATGACAAACGGTCCAGGCTACAACCAGCTCACTTTATTACCACATACGTTTAGGTCTATTCATTGTTACTTTTAATTAAATTTTCGTTAACTTTGTCTACGCTTTAACAAGCTTTTTGGCTTTTGACGGTCAAATGAGAAAAGGCATGTGGTATATACGGGGAAAGGAACAAAATGAGAGTAACTGATCGAGTAACTTATTAACTCATTCACACTAATTATAAGTCTCTTTCGCACTTAATTTCCCCAGCTACATAACGATTGTAAAATGCGCTTCCACGAATTTGGAGAAATCAAGGTGACACCTTCTTCGGGATGTGGCAAACCAACAGGTCCCATTTCAATGCCGTGATCGCCTTCAAATTCTTCATCGTAATCTGAAAAGCAAAATCAAATATAAATAAAACAAGGAATAAACAGTAAAATAGTTGCACTTTCCAGTAACGTTGGGTGTAACATTGTGCAATGAATTGCGTCATGGCTAGCTTGAATTACTATTGAAATTCGATTAACTCTTCAATCAGGAATTAGATTTGAGCAATGCAAGGTGGAATTCACAAACAGGCGAGTTGCTCAGGACTATGCACTCTCCTGTTTTCAACAAACGTTCCTCACTAGTTATAGTGGAGGAGAGTCGGAGGACGCGTACACAAAATTAACTTTGATTGGTGGATATATGGAGTGGCAAATAGATAATTAGAAAGAAAGATAGCAAATTTTGTTTAGTCACGGTAGTATTGTGGATGCCTCGATGAATGGATGGATGGATGGACGGTTGAAAGGTTGGATGGAAGCAAAAAAAGGAAGGAAAGACAGACTGAGGGTTGGCCGGAATGAAGTATGCCTGTACTCATGCGTATCTGTGAGTTAATGAATGGATGCTTGGGCGGAAATGATTCTCTGGCGCAGGCAAAATTCAGCAATATGGCGTCTTGAAGGGTTCTGAAAGTAGCCCGTAATAGATGGTTAATAGTAGAAATGAAATTTTTTATCGGATATACTGAAGATGAGCGCATGGAAGTGATATGAAAACGGAACTGCAAACTCACCGTCTTCCTCCTCATCCTCACTTTCTTCTTCGTCTTGTTCTTCCTCCTCCTCTTCCTCCTCTTCTGTAAACCAGAAAAAAGAAAGACAACTTAGATTAAACTAAAACAAAACTTTAATTGGTCAGATTTCTTTCGCCGGAGAAGTCCATAATTAGAATAAATGCACTTTTAGTGAAAGTAAAATTAGCCATGAAAACTCAATTTGGATATCTTGATGAATTATTTGCTTTAGCAGTCAGACCGGGCTTTAAATGCAAGGTCCAAACATTCAAAATGCAAAAAAATATATATATTTTATTACCGCAGGTTGAAAACGTTCGATTCATTTCCAATCCTTTTATCCTACAATCCATAACCAAACTGTCAGCCAGTTCCAACTGAATGGTAAAGTTGAAACGGTCGCGTTCTGAGCCTCCTAGTGCAATATTTCTGTTAGTTCCTCTCCCCTACAATAATATTTCCCCAATATAACTTTGTTTCGCGTCAAATTAAAGAAAACCAGATGGATTTTCTGACACCCTACGCGACATTGAGGGGGGACGAAAGAGTATTTCAGATTTCTTTGACTTACTCGTATTTATATTAATCAACAAAATGTAAACATATATTGACAACATTCTCTGTTACAAAATACTTCATCTTTTATCTGCGTCTAGCGTCACCAAAGGATGAGGTGAGGGGATAATATATGAAACTTCAAGTAACGTTCGATTAACTGAATAAAACTTAACGCAACTACTTCATGGAACAAAGAGAATGATAAAGCGCGTTTCATTCCTTTCTACTCTTAATATGTATATTTTCTTTAAAAAATCACTGATCTATGATATAAGACTGGGCTTGGCATTATGTGTATTGGCTGAAGCAAGGCAGTCTGTGAGTGAATTCCTTAATAGTAATTAACCAAATGAAAGGTCGTAAACAGTAATTATCGATGGAGCTGCTAGTTTTGCTATATAATGTGGTACCACCGTTTGATTATATTTTGTGAAATACATCCTTTCATGGAGGAGGAGGTCATTCGTTGTTGGAGTCCGACATATCTTTAAAATTACAATCGTTTTTCAAAAAAAAAATATTAAGGTATCAAATCGAACGAAAATCATCAATGAAAATATTTACAAAAGCCTACCTTCCTGAGCTTGGGTGAAAGTGCAAAGTCTCCGCAGGTATTTCCACAGCTGCCGCCGTTTTCGTTTCAGAGCATTTCGTACCTAAGGGAGACATTTGTACTTCTAAGAAAATAAATTCCAGGTATAGTCTGCTTCCAATAAAATCCAACAGATGAATTGTTCCAGATTGTTTTACTATAGTTTATCTAGCATGAGGCCGCAAGAACCATTATATCATTATTAAAAACTGGATTATTGGACAATGTTATTACAGTGATTT
The DNA here is from genome assembly GCF_977016875.1 of Pavona decussata. Classification (NCBI taxonomy): domain Eukaryota; kingdom Metazoa; phylum Cnidaria; class Anthozoa; order Scleractinia; family Agariciidae; genus Pavona; species Pavona decussata. The sequence goes on along the minus strand of NW_028145430.1, from coordinate 2,520,962 downwards.
CATTGGTTTAGCGGCTATGGGATATCAGGCATTATAGTTCACCATTAAAATTTCTCTGTATATCATTGGCTTAAACTAATTAGGTGATGTGATATTGTTCATCAACGAAGAGACACTATCAGCCGTGATGGATAGTGAGCGTCCGCGAAAACACCCCGTATGTTCTTCCAATTCATTAACAAACTGGTTGTCTTTTTATCCTGTAGTTTGTTCGTTCGTCTTTTTCATTTCAACCTCTCGCCTTGGTGAGCTGTAAAGTCCAAATTTTACGGTGAATGACAAAGGCCGTAGTTTTTCTGTCTCGGGGCTATCGGTCTGACAGTTGCGCATTGGAAAATTAATGTTCTTAAAGCTAGTATATAAGCTCAAGAAGCTTCACCTTACGAGCTAATATTTGTTTTAAGAAAATCAAATTTCCGCCGGGCAACAATCAGCAGATAGTCTCAACAGAAATACTCTGTTGTTTGATTATATCATACCCGAAAAAATCGCGGCCATTAATTAGTGTGTGCTTCCTGTAAAGTGTAATCAGCAAGATCCAGCAATATTTTCTGGTGATTTTTATTAAAAATGTTACACCACTCGCGAATGTTGGATATTTTATATCAAACGCACACTCGTGGAAAACTTTCAAATTATGAATGCGATAATACACCCACCCCGTCCGAACATTTTGCCAGGTTTATCTACTAATTGACATTTATACTCCTGAGTGGCCAGAGAAAAAGTTGATTTGCTCTACATGTGAGCCACCAACCTTCCCAACAAAACGACAATTAGTTAGATCACTAAAACACAGCTAGGATAACATAAATTGGAACTAACTATGATGTAGGGTGAACTTCAAGTGTTCGGCTTCCTCTGTCGCAAGTATTTGCCATCTATATGAGTTTTTAGTTTTGATTGATTAAGGAAAACGACAAACTAAAGAAACGGTATTGCAACTCCCCAATGCAATAGAAAAATGCTAAAAAGAACTTGAACTGTACCTGAGGGGTGGAGAATGTGTAAAGCAGAGGATTGATTACTGAGTTTAATGGCAGCACAAACACAGCAATCCAGACGGTGATGTCTCCTGGAGTGGTGAATGCCGTCTCTAAAATAGACTTTAAGCCAATAACTATCACGGGGATCCAGCACAGAGCATCGGTAAGGATAATAAAGAACACACGCTTGGCCAGGGATGTTTCTCTCTTGAATTTGGCTGTTTGGGATCTGGCTCGTCTCTCTCTTGCAGTACCTTGGCGAGCCAAGCGCAAGCTTGAGCTGTAGGTTTTGATAAGAATCAGGGAATATGCAACAACAATGAAAGCGAACAGAACCAAATTCAAGACCACAAAGACACCGACAGAGTATTCCCAGCCCATAGGGAAATCGGCGGAAAGGTGCAGTGGCAAGCACATTACAGATCTGCCATAATAGTGGGTAAAGCTTTTGGGATCTTCAAAATAGCGAATGCCAAACATCGGGAAAAAGGCAATGAGAGCACCGATAGCCCAGATGATGAGGCATAATGCATGCCCCTTGTTACGGGAAAGTGACCTTCCTTTGTAAGGAAAGACAATATTTTTCACCCTGTCTGCAGAGATGAGGGCGAGTAACATGACGGACACCTCGCTGGACATGATGGATATGGCCCCCGTGACCTGACAAGGCCAACTGGAGCGCCATGCATAGTCATGTAAGTAGTAGACCCCTTTCCACAACTGATCCTTTATACCCACGGTCATGAGATACACTCCCATAAGAGAATCTGAAATAGCCAGATGCATAAGCATGTTGTTCTGCACGATGTTCTTTTCCTTCTTCTCCTTAAGTTTAAGACGCCAGTACATAACAAGCCCAGCACCGAGCAGGGACAACACTCCAACAGCCCAGATAGTCCTTCTTGGCGCTGCATTGCGAAACATGCTCTCGCAGTTTGCAAAGTTGTCATTGAAGGCATATTCACAGTCGGCGTCCTCTTTATCCAAATGACAACACATCAGGTTTGTATCGAGACTCCTGCAATCCACAAAATATAGAGGTTAACACCACATTATCGAGAAGTTCTACAAGCTGTAAACTTGGTGTTTAATTTAATACTAGAAACAACTCTTCCCCCACTTCCGCGGTTTTCTCATCCTCAAAACTAAACGACTTTTTCAAAAATGTCCATTGCGGATCCTCCGATGAGGTTCACTGAATTGCCTATGTCAGAAGAATATTTTGTGATTTTGACAGAAACATTCCAAAAATGTTTTGATTTGTCTTGGAATTGCATCGCGTGCAAGAAAGGAGTGTTTAAAATGTGAGAAATGTTACTCGGAAGCCACACAGAATGGTGATTTTCGTCTTCTCGATAATTAGACTTCCTCTTTTTTTACCACTATTCTTGAAGTTGAAAACGAAGCGTTCCCAGCTAGTTCTTTCAAGCAATTGCGGTTTGCACAATTTTCAAGTCTTCTCCCCCGTCCCTTCCCTCCCTGCGTTCAATACAACGTCACTTTTTCAGATGTCGTTGTCCAAAAAAATCTCAAACAGTATTTTAAACTAATCAACTATTGCATTGAACAATGTTTTTTACCCTGTGACAGATCATTACACTACTATTGCAGCTCACAGTGCAGATCGTTGTCATGAAAGGAATTCATGTTAACTTGTAAAATAAAAATCATGTCACGTTGAGGTTGTAACTTGTTTAGTACATGCCTGCATGTCTGTTCCAAGCTCTTAAACCATGCATGGGGATGCACAAGCGAAAAAGAAAGAAAAAGAAAAAACGCTAAAAGGGGTGTGGGAGTAGCTTTCCACTACCACTTATATTTTAGCGTGGATTTTCTCTTTGCCATTTCATCAATCTTGGAGCCTGCAACCAGCAGTGTTACATGTAGTAATTAAACTCAATGGTTATATAAAAGCATCTTACACTCTCCATAAATCTTTCATATTCTTGAAAAATCCCTCAGGAAGCTCAATCAACAAGTTATAATGCATGAACCTTTAATTGAAAAGAGAAACAAATTACTGCTAGCATATATAATATTGTCCTTGTTATTTTTTTTTTTTAACAAATACAAGTACAACAAGTTATGCATACATGGGTATAAAGATAGGAATATACAGAAATACTGTATACTAGACTATTTTGTTACAAAGTTTAGGTTTTTAAAATTTTGTACTTCTTCTTGTGTGCTTTCATGTAAATAATATATAGATTACTTCATGGAAAGTGCGCGCGTACGGTGTTTACGCACGAGCTCCGGATGGGTTTATCCAAAGGTTTGAACCTACTACCAGAACATTCAGCCACTAGTGCCAGAACATTCAGCCATCAGTAGTTGTTTATCAGAATGTTTTAAACTCGTCTAGAAATGTCCTGCGAAAAAGCCGAAATCCCGGCCAGCGAGAAATTTAGAGCCGTAGAAAAGCTAGCGCAATCGACAAAGCTATGCCAAAGCAACTACGTTCATTCGTTCATTGAAAATGTTGATGAGTTTTGACAGCCGCTTTCTGATTGGACGAAACGGATTTCTCACGTGTGGGAAAGTCCTTTCGCTGTTGCCAATGGCTGCGAGAATTTCCGAACCGGGTTTTCAACAGATCAATTCTATCCGTAAATCTCAGTATGTATGAAATAAATACATTTACTAAAGCATGTTGCATTAGAGGTAATATTCGTCAATTAAAAAAAAAGCGAAAAAAAAAGTGATCGTAGACAGACTTTCCGAGGAGACGGATTCACTTTATTATACTGTACTTAACCAGTTTTATACTTACAAAAACTTCAGGCGTGGGCAGTCTTTAAAGTGCTCCATCGAAATATTTCTTATGAAGTTGTAATGCATGTTTCTACAAGAAATAACCACCAGTCAGTAATGAATAAAACTAGCCCAATGTGCCTTAATCTTGTTAGCTCCTTTTCTACTTCGATCGGTCCAATTTAAGGTGCTTCCAATACAGAGGGTCCGAATTTACCTGATAGGTGAGAACTGAACAATTTTCAAAATCATTTGAGATCACAGGAGCGCACAAAATTAACTGATCGCTGATAAATGGCTAAGAATTTGAGTGATTACTGAGAAACAAACTTGAATTGACCTAAGACTGATTCAGTTAAGTGTCTGTCAAAACCCCAAACGTGACATTCAAATAAACGCAAAATTTTGGCAGGCATTTTCTTTAGTATTTTTGATCAGTTCTGCTACAGCTGCACATGCGTCAGTGATGCAGTTACCATGGTGATCTAGTTTGCTTTGCAATGAATCTCCCTGCTTGACCCGGTTACCACCGCCCATGCCGTTGCCAAACTGCTCTCCAATCCTCCCTCCAATTAGTCCAAAAAGGCCAAAATTAATAGGGCTTTGTTATACTGGGTTGTTCACGGTAAACTGCTATCTGAAATCTAGTAACCTAACTTAAATCCTCACAGGCAAACTCATGATCATTTCAGATCAGGAAACAGATTTACAGTTGTTTACTGGTTTTGTGGTTTCAAAAGTGTAAAAGATGTACTCCAAGGCTTTTAAAACATATCAGTTGGGATAATGCATTGCAGAAACCACGTTTAACATTGAAAAAAATTTCAAATATTGATGGTTAAAATACAGTAGAAAGAACTTTTCATACTTAGAAATAATCAACTGTTGACAATTTCTAATACTAATAGGAAACCACTGCAATTGTTGTCGACTGATTGTATGTTTTCAACAAGATGGACTACCTGAATACAAAAGAATTGAAGAATATAATTCCTTGCTTACACAGACAATAGATTCTTCAGTCCCTTAAAAATCTCTTCAGGAAAGTCTTCAATGTCGTTCTCATTCAAATAGCTTGAAAAGCAATGAAAAACAAAAGTAATATTAACTTTAGTCTCACTGCTCGTTGTACTGGCTCCTGAGAAGCAGAAGAAGCGATCAAAAAAAGTAAAGAACTGCATTCATTTCTGTGGAAATCCTCAATTATTGTTAAATCCTACAACCACAAAACGCGCATGTTTGTGTTGATGTCCACGAAACATAAAAAATTCAAACAACAACAACAAAAAAAAGACAAAACATTCAAGCCCTAAACAACAACCAGGATTCGCACATAAGCAACCACGTCCTTATGGCTCTATTTTTGTGGGTAGTGCCATGTCGTCAGGCATGTAAGAGTGAGTGAGTGATTGTGAGTCCGCAGCGCGTACACAGCACTTCCCAAATGTACGCAATATATACCTATTTTTATCACGTAATGAAACTAAATTGATTTACTTGTGTTTCAGTGCAGTTTTAATTAGGTTTGGTGGGTATTTGAATCAGTTCGAAGACAGTTTCTCTCTCTTGAAAATTTTTGGTCAGCATATTCTCTTCCCTAAATCAGAATGAGAATAACTTAAATAGTTCCAATACAATAGCCCTTTATAAAGGTGATAAAGGTGATTGATGAGCGGTTGTTTACAAGTAAACGGACTCTAATTCCGATCATTGATTGCAGTCTTGTTACAACATTTATAGTATCTAATGACCGAAATTGTTTATGATTAAGCCAATTTACGTACAGGAACAAACCGCAATAATTTATTATCAGTTTAAACGGAGGTAATTCCAAGATAAACGACGGATTATTTGTTCTATAGGGATAAACTTACAGATCGTATAACTCCACCAAACCCTGAAACTGATTTGGATGGAGCTTCTTCAACTTGTTCATATCCATCTTTCTGTGGCAATAACAGAGTAGAAAGAACTACACATTTAGTAATGCGTTTATGTAATCCTGCTTATAAATTATTATTTCATTAATTTCTTAATAGTAGCTAATAGCAACATATTCGGACTGAGCCTTCCTATGTTCCCACGATTAAAATTCTGCTTTGGTTGTTAGCAGATGAGGTTGGGCGACATGATGCACCTCGCATCGTGAATAGAAATTAAGAGCAAGGCGTGGTGGTATCTTTTGCAAAAGTAGATGCCCAGATATCAGCGATAAAGAACGTGGAGACAAAAATACATAACTGGAATGGTTGCTTAAATTTCAATACTCTAAATGGCTACTGTAAAGAACGCGAGATGATCATTTGAATCAAAGCTCTATTCCAGAGATTTTAAGAGAACACCTTTACAAGATGTGATGACAATGAAGAAAACTACATATTCCAAGCTGTAGCAAGTAAACGACCAAAGCTGACAGCAACCTGGAACTACGGTTTTAAAAATTGCAACTTCAACCTTGACGTAAATGATCCGGCGACCGCAAGTATCATGCAATGCATTTCATTTGTGTGTTACGTGGCGTCTATTAAAAATGTGGCGAGGAGAAAGGAAGGTTATTGATCAGTCAAGGGGAGGTATGATATCAAGAACAATTCTACAGTTTCTTCGCGAAAGAGAACGTCTCAACCTGGCTTTAAATATGAAAATTGAAAATATACTGTCCACATGCACAAACAAGAACCTCAGAACCTCAGACTTACAGTGCCTGAAGTTTAACCAGGCCATGGAAGGCATCTGGAGGCAAATCCTTGAGTTGATTTTTTGCTAAAAACCTACAAAGTAAATTGAAACGATGAAAGGTTAATCAAACAGTTGTAATTACTAAACAACATTTGGAATGATTAGAAATATCCTGTCTGCCGCGGCAACCTCATTTTGTTTAAACGATCACTGATTTGCGCTTGGTTCTTTTATACTAGAGACGCATGATGCGTTTTGTGATGCTCATGATGTTGTATTGCCTCTGATTATGCATCTCCTAAGCTTGTGTCATATATATGGATTGGCTCAGAAAAGATAATTCGTCCATAGGCGCTTGGCTATTTTTTGTTGTGTATCTTGCGAATAATGTAATCAGTAAATCACGACCTCCTCTAGTTTGTTGTTGTTTGCAAAGGGCGAGATTTACACTGTCCATTGTTTCAAAGCTTATAATACCTTAAGGCCAAGCCAAACTGTTCGTTTGAAATTCCAAAATACAGTGGGAGAAAATGTGAAACCGAAGGACACAATTTGACAAGCTGCGAGAGTAAAGCTAGACCTTTTACCTCGACTGGCTTTTATAACTAACCAGACTCCTACTTACAGCCTTTTAAGTTTTGTTAGGTTAGCAAAAACCCCTGACGGCAAGTGCCTCAATTCGTTATCAGACAAGTCCCTGAAACACAGAACAATTATGTTTTGTGGGACTCATGAGAAAATACAAGGAAAATTGCCAAGGTAACAAACTGCCAACGGCTCATTAAAAAGAAATAATAATAAATAAAAAAATAAATGGGAAGTAACTAGTCCTAACAATAACTCTGTCGAGTTGAAGAATGCTAATATTAAGTGTATTATCGTTTGTCTCACAATGTAGTCACTTTAAGATGCATATTAAGACGTTTCGACTGCTTGCTCCGGCGAGATACCAGGTGTACAAGTGAGAGTTGATCTCGATCAATGCCGAGTCGTATTAATTGGAACGAGGTAACGTTTATTGATCGAGACTCTCATTGGTACTCTCGTAGGGTCAAAGAAGCTACCCACATAAGGCTTCACCCCAATGACATCAACAGGCTAGGGACAGCGGAATTGAAATTCCCGAAGCGTGGATGCCCACGGTCAAGAAACACGACAGGAGAATGGTACAACAGCTGACCGCCGAGGAAACAACTTCTCGCAGGAGCAATGGGAATCGAAATGCACCAATCACAGCCAACCATCGTCATCAAACAATCATTTTTTTTTTCTGAAAGTTATAAATGTGATTTCGTCAGTGACGTTTTCAGGAGTAACTCCCTGGTTGCACCAGCTTGCTAAATTGCTATAGTTCAGTGGTTTGTCGTACGATGTCATCAACTTATTTCAAACACAGAACAAGATCAATAATCGATGAAGTCATTACACATCACTTATGTCTTAAGGCTGAGCTACCACAGATTCGGCAATACCGTCATGCATCAGTTCAAAGTAGCTCATAAATCCATGTCATAACTCGGAATGACGTCCTAGCCTCAGTTTGGAACTTGAGACAGTAGTCAAGGTGAAAGCGTAAAGGTATCAAAGTGAGCTTAAAACAGTTTTGTTTTCTGAGTTCGTTACATCAAGTGATAGCTGTGTTCTTGAGCGAAATTAAAGCTACCTTTGAATACCGCGCCAAAAGGCGTTTATAATATAGTTCTCCACTGAAATTTTAAAGTAGACTGAGAAATTTGTTTGTTTCTTTTAGAACAGTCGCCAGGAGAAGCTGACGTATAGGATATATAAGATCCACTTGATTATATTACGGCCAATTCGGCTGGGACACAAAGCCCCTATCATCATTTCAATCACGGTACTTACAGCTCAGTTAAGTTGACTAAGTCCGCGAATTGATTTGAAGCCAACCTAGTTATTTCGTTTTCATGTAACCATCTGTGATTTTAAACAGAAACAAGTGCAGTAATATTGATTAATAGAAATTAGGGATGTTAAGGCCTATAGGTTGGTGAACAGGATGAGCCTAACCTCGCCCCTGTCATATAATGTGACATTTCTTCGTTTACTACAGAGCTATCAAGTTTCATCGTCAAAGCTTTCATTAAATGAAATTTCGCAATTAAGGGTATGCCTCATTGGAAGAGGTTGGACAAGGACATCAGGACGCCGTATATCAAAGCGCATTGAAAACAGGAAGTGGCGATCGTTTTAAATAGTTCTAGCATTTTTCATTGATCCTCTCTTTTGAAACTTTCAAAACCACACATGCAGGAGCTGGATGGACGAGAAATTCGTCCCATGATCTCTGGATAATGTTTCTTGGTCAATTGATGAAATTTCCTCGTGATCAGACTTGTACATAGTACGTAGCCACACACACATTCATCAGGGGTCTCCACTTAATAATTTAAACTGATACAAATTTTATAGTTAACTTAGAAAAGAGAATACCACCCTCTGTGAGTTTTTTTTTTATTGTAAAAGAACCAAGAGGCACCACACTTACAGCTCTTCCAAGTTTTTCAAACCACGAAACAAACTTTCGTTCAAGCGAAACAGTTTGTTGTTGTTCAAGCGCCTGCGACAATAACAAGACACATCATCCATAATATGCAATGCATCATGGTAGAGTTTTTAATTTAAATTTTAAATAGATAAGTTTGCAGTAGAAATGGTCAATTAATTGTCATAAAACAACTTTTGCTGTTTTGATTAAGTTTAAAATGTTGAGTCCATAAACCAAAAATAGAATAACCTCTTATTAAACGAGCGCGAGGGCCGTGCTGGGGAATATGGGTCTGAGGTGCGTACAAAAACGACCGAGGGCCAATATTCCCCAGCACGGCTCAAGCAAGCTGGGTCAGTAGATAGTTTATTATATGGCATCATGTCTTTGGCCGAACGGACACTTCCGGTTGTTTAAAAACAAGTCAACTTCCGGGGTGATGTCAAAGATGTAAGGGATTTTTCCCGCTTTTAATGACGCAAATATCACAAAAACGAAAAGAACGATTTTAAAACGAGAGTTCTAAAAACATTTGTAAGTTTTATTTTATACTTAAAAGATCAAGCATCGGCCGACTTAACAAAAGGGAAAAAATCACAAAACAGGAAATTAGTGGAGTTTGAAAATAAAAAGTTTACAAGGAAGAAATATTGACTTTCTTGTGAGAAGAAAGGTGGACAGCCAATCATCGTCGTCTCTTTCAATAACCAGTCGACGCTTTTTCGCGGTCTGTACAAATCTCACATTTCCATGAAAGATCTGGAAAGTGTAGCCACTGATGGAGCTAATGTTAGCTCCTGCAAAGACCGGAGCGGCGTAGTAGATCCACGCTAGACTTCAGCCGTGCTGGTTAATGCGTTTTCACTGGAAGAACACGAGACCATTTGAAGGTCTTGAACACTTGAAACCGTCGATTCTTCACCACTGGAACGGGCCCTGCTGAGTGTTAATGACATTCTTCTTTGATGAGTGGAGTTTCTTGACTTGAACGACTGTGGACTTTCCGTGTTTTTGTGGCCACTGAGCTGGGCAACAAAGTTCTCGGGAATATCAGCATCGAGCAGCCTGGAGATACACATTTTACGCACAGAACTATTGGTAATTTGTTTCCCCTCTCTTTGATGACCGGCTTTTTGGGCTGCTGTGGACAAGAATTTCCCGATTTCATTCCGAGAGGCGACTTCTTGTACGGTAACCAAACATTATCTTGCAAGATTTTTTTATGCCGTACTGCTAAGTAAAATGGGTACTTGGGTTAGTTCATCTCTACTGGTCTGTAGCTTTTGAACGTTTTGTAGAACTTCACTGGACATCGTTCTGCCTTGGTAGCGTAAACCTGGGCTTGAAGAGCCCTTCGGTGACCTTGACTACGACGAGTCTTCGTGCCTCGTTCCGCAAGCCAAACAAGCATTTCTCCGCCATCTTTATCTTCTTGGAGCTGCACATCTCCCCCGCGCAGCTTTCGGCTTTCGTTTCTCGCCCGAAAACCGAAGTGAAGAGGCAAGAGCCACCAAACTGTTCGCTGCAGCAAAACCGGATTTGAAATTCAAATTCAATCCTCCTGTCTCAAAGAGAGCATCTTCTTTAGAGCCTTCGAGTGGTGGCAGCTTGTGGTTTGTTACCTTTACCGTGTTCATGAACAAGCGACTTACGTTTCGCAAAGAGAACTTTTCTCGATTTTTTAAGTCCTTGTCCTTCAATGTGTTAACTGAAGAACATTTCTCACTTAATTATCTTTGGATACTTCGTTGGAAACCAGATATGGTATTTGGTTCGTATTCGCCCCATGTAATGGAATCCAGAAAGGTCTTGGATTCCGGATTCCGCATCGTGGATTTTGGATTACAATGACTGGTTTCCGGTTCAGGTTCAGGTTCAGGTTAATTTTTTCACACTATTTACATAAAATTAACAAAGAAAGAAAACTATAGTTACTACAGATGATTAAAAGATAAAATAATTACAGTACAGATTAAAAATGTGTTTGGTGGTCAAAGTAGCAAAGGCTTTTCAGTTCACCACCACCTACTTTTAAGTAAACAAGTCCTCCAAATCAATCCGGATTCCATATCTATGAATTCCAGTTTCCATATTTCAGTTGGAATTCGGATTCCAAAAGTTTTAACCCGGCTATAATGGTGTTGACAGGCCTGCGTGATTCTCATGTGCGTGTTTTTGGCTAAGTAAAAGTTTTGCCTTCATGGGCATATCTTTTAGAGAACATCCTTTTCTCTATAAAATGAATGGTGCCCCCTTCAAATTTTATTTTAGCGCTGGATTTTTTTCCTATTAACCATTTATGATTTGGAGGATTTGACAGTGTTGACAGTTCTGACGTAGGTTAAAAAAGGTCTTGAACCCTCTCCTCCGCAAAGGCTCCTTCATAAAAATAGGAATGAGAAGTCGGGAATGGGGAAAAAAGGAGTCACTTCACTCTCTCCAGTCCCTTTAGGCCTTTTGCTTACGAATGTCGCATGCTATTTCTAGAGGGCGCACTGCTCGCGTGAAAAAAGTAACACACAACTCTCGTCATTCAACAATGCCTATACCTACGATTGTCGTATAATTTTAAAACATGTTTTAAAATCCGACGACATTTTTTGTGACGCATACGACAGTCGTAAGCGAGTTTGTAGGTTTGATTTACACGAAACAATTCGAGTCGTGGGGCTGTCGTAAGCTTGCCACATAATAATGTTAATTATTGACTCGACTCCATTTGTTTCTTAATCCTTATAGTCTTTAACCAGGCTTCATAGAGTAGGATATAGCACATGATAGATCACAAAAAGCCCATGCTACTGGTGTACGACTCAAGGTACAATAGCGCAGCGAATTATAAGGGTATAGGAATTAAACGAAAAAAGGAAAAGATACAAAAAAGTTATACCTTGCCTTACTGGTTCTTTTTCTGTGAAAGCTGCAGGGTGATTCGAACGAATTTAATTTCAAACTTTGCCCAAACCAGAGTACCTTTCCTTTCCCCTAACAAGGTCTTGCTTGTTTCATTTGTTTGTATAACAGGGTGAACACGTCTTCTGTGAAAAGTTCAGGTTGTCCCATACACACAAACAGAGTCCTTGTAGTCCACCGGATTGTTGGAAGTATATTTGTGCTTTGGTATTTCACACAAATACAATCCAGTGGCACATTATTGAGTCTACTAGATTACGGAAGTCTAGTTGTGTTTTGGGGATACGATAACTTATCGACAGTTGGCCATTGACTGGATTCGCGTGGATCGCGTGGTCTTGAGTGCACTGGAAGATAGTCTATTAGACTCGTTTTTGGTCTATTCGTGAGAGACTGAGACAAAAGCCCACTCCCTGTAAGTCGCTAGGGAGAGTAGAAATGTTCATTGGAGCAGCGTGGATCGCGTGGTCACGAGTTGATAAAAAAACGAGGCATACTCAAACTGGTATGAGATATATTCTGGTGTAAGATTCAAGTATACAGGACGTGCGTGCTGAGCACACTTTTGCATGGAAGCAAGTCTTGGGCTCCACACTTACGTCATGAGCACAAATTCAACATCTTCCACCTGCGCAACCTCAGACGTATTTTGAACATCGCCTTGCAAGACGTTCCCAACACTGAGGTTCTTGAGAGAGCAAATCTGCCAAGCATGTACTCTCTATTAAAACAGCGACGCCTGCAATGGCCGGGGCATGTTTGTAGAATGAAGGAATGCAAATCCCAAAGGACATTCTGTATGGCGAACTGGCAGAAGGAAAACGCCCCGGTGGCAGACCGCAACTGGGATTCAAAGACATCTGTAAACGCGACCTGAAATCCATGAACATCGATACAAACTCTTGGGAAACTGTTGTCAAAGACAGATCAGCCAAGAGGGAAGCGGTGAAAGATGGCCTTGATACTTTTGAGGAAACACTGACATCCAACAAAGAAGAGAAAACAAGGAGAAGAAAGATGAAACAGTAGAAGGGGCATAAAGACTCTACCTTCATCTGCCCCACCTGTGGAAAGGACTGTCATTCAAGAATTGGCCTTTCCAGCCGCAGCAATAGATACTTCCGGCGCGCAATTCCATGGTCTGACAAGACAGATGGATACCAATGATTCACTGCCTTCTAGTTAAGTAATTTCGACTAGACTTCATCCGACTGTACTTATTGACGACTGGACTCAGGAAAGGTTATCTGTGAACACCTTTATTTGATCTTGTTAATGACTCACAATCTTCCATGACCGGAGTTTCCTTATTTAAATCGTTCAAAAAAGTGCAGGCCATTTGGTACTACTCACGAGAAAATAACGCTCTTCAAGGAAAGCGTGTTCGCCCCCAAGTTAAGGATTCCTCTCGCGGCAAGTTAAGTTTCCATTTAAGATATGCCAGTTTAAACTCAGAACAAGGGGATTTACCACAAAAAACTGAAACATTTTTTTTCATCTGATATCCTAATTTGTCAGCTCCTCTCCTCTCTACATATCAGAGAGAGCTTAGAATCTCTCTGAAACGGCGTTAAAGACGACACGGATACACAGGAATTGAACCAAGGATACAAGGTAAGGCATATTGTATTGAATTATCTTTATTTCTAAAGCCTGAAGTTTTGGTAAGTCAAATACCCATAAAACCGAGCACAGTGAGGGGGAAGGGGCGTATGGATTTCACCGTTTATGAATGCTGCCCGCGACAACTACCGGGACCTCAAAAGGAGACAAATTTTGACGTACTATGTATCCTCCAAGTCTCATTGTCATAGCTTTTATACTTGCGAAGTTACGGGGAATTCCAGATATTTAACATGGCAGATGCAAGATAGCCAGCATTTGACAATCACGATGTCATTGCGTCATATAATGTCATCACTTTTTGTTGTGGACCTCAAAGGAATCATCTTTGGATGTACGGTCGAACCTCCACTAACGGCAACCTCTCCACAACGGCCCCTTTTTTTTTTGTCCCGGCGGACAGTCCATACATTACCTCTTGTCTAAACCTCTCTACAACGGCAACGGCCACTAAAGTGCGTCCCCAACATTACGTTTCTGTATCCATTTTAATGATATACGTATTTTGATTGTGTTCCATTTATATGCTGCAGTAAGCATAAATTGTCTACAATAATACAGCGAATGTTGCGAACCTTGCTCATTTCGTCTTGTTAACATTTTGATTCGAAACATGATTTACGTTTTATTGTGTTTTTTATCTGTATTATTATTTAAGATTGGATTGCCATTATAGGCTACGCTAAGCATGAACTTGGCACAATAAACATGTTGTACTTCCCAAAAAAGGTGTCATATTACACCCCTACCCCCCCATAACGGCCACCTCTCTACAACGGCCACTTTCTTCAGTCCCCAAGGTGGCCGTTGTGGAGAGGTTCAACTGTACTATCTATCCTCCAAGTCTCACTGTCAAAGCTTTTTTACTTGCGAAGTTATGCAGGTGGGGGGAGGGGGGGGGGGGGGGGGATTTTGAAAAAGCCTGGTCTGGATGGGGTTTAAGAGCTTGGATTTTCTCATCGAATGGAGCTAAGCTCTCCATGCGTGAGGGGGAGGGAGGGGAGGGGGCTACGTTCATCGCTTAGAATGCTACGACACATCTGGATTTTTATGCGCTGCCCGCAGAAAAAAAATTGAAAGTTAATTAGCACCCGGGAGGTGACAGCCATGGACAGCTGTTTCGGCCAATAGCGGCATCATCAGTATGGCATAGCTGTCTGGCACCGAACGACCCAAAAGCCTTGTATAAGACACCCTCTTTAACCCAAATAGCTGTCAGTAGCTGCCACTCTTCCTAACTAAAAAGGAGCCCGTTTTGGACTATGGTCCTGCTAAATTTCTTGTACAATCATTTATTTTTGGTTTCTTACTTATATTGATGGAGACATTTTTAACATAGACACCATAAATTGTTGAAAACATATATGAAAGAACTGTCTTCAGTTTTTGTGTGCTCACTGAACCAATTGCAAAATGCACAAGAAACAACCAGGACAACATGAAGAAGCAATGAAGACCTTTTACCCTCGCATTTAATTATGCAGTTAACGTGGTAAATACCATCTGTTTGTGCTCAACAAAAAACCCTTGAGGGTATAATACTAGTCGTGTAAAATAAGCAAATGCAAGCAGAAACACAGGTACACGAAGACGTAAACATGGCAACCACATCTGCTAACACAAGGGCGAGAAAATGGAACTGCGCTTTGCCTTTTGTGTTGGCAATGCAGACGTAAGATCCGGTTAAATCACAAGACCGCGTATTGTCTTGTTGTCTTGCTTCAAAAGCGTATTGCATACTTTTTCTTTGCGCTTGGAAGATTTGATATCCTTTTGTTCTTTGTATTTATCTGAATGTTCCTTAGGTTACCGCTGTTAGCAATAAAATAATCATTTACAATTATTTACTGGCTCCAATCAGACACTCCTTGTCATTCTGATTGAGACTGGTCCCAATTAAACCAGACTTTTGGTTCATGATCACCGGAATATGCTTTTACTTACAGCTTAAGCAAACCCTTGTTGCGCTGGAAAATTTCAAGAGGCAAGTTCTTTAACTGGTTATAGGACAAGAACCTACGAAAATTGTGAAGAATGAATTAATTCATACTTTTACTTGTCCCCTGGTGCCAAGGTGGCGCATAGGGATTAATTCATACGCCTAATTGTTATTAGAGAGATTAAGGATCGCGTTTACGGCAAATTCGCGCTTATAATTTCTTAAGAAAAAAAAATAAGTACATAAATGAGAATAGTGCAAAATAATTCTGACCTTTGATGCTAATGCAAAACTACTCAATTTTACAGAGAAACTGAAATAGCGAGTGGCAAATATAGAGTAAACATGGTCACGTGGTCATTTCTTCCGTTTGCCGTTTGCCGTAAACGTCATTCTTAACCTCTCTATTGTGAGATACATAAACACAGGATTAGTTCAGAGACAACTAGCAACGCCTGTTAATGCTATGGTAGTTTAGATCGACACCAACGCTACCGGGTACTCATGCAAGCTGTAGTTGGAGAAAATGTTATGTTTATAGACGCTGTGATTGGCTATCCAAGCAGTATCTAATGCTCGGGTTTTGAAACCGAGCTATGGCGATATTCTGGCTCAAAAAGGAAATCACATTTGTCGTGTTTGAATGTTACCAGGGGATGGAGAATACTAGCTGTTTTTGTCAACCAACTCAGCAATGCTATAATTAAATAATTTTCTATACAAGGACGACTGTTTAAAATACTTTTGGAGTCTGTCAACGGAAGATGGAGAATTTTACTTGAAAGGATGGGTACGAATGATTACCAGCCTATTTAACAAACGTGAGTTTTACGTGGTGATTTTTGCATAGGTTTCGCCAAGACAACAGGAAAAGAGTTCGATGACCACGCTAAGGTATCGCAATCAACATACAAAACTAATTTGCAGTTGAGACGCAGTTGTCTGGCAGCCCAAGCCATTCGCCAATCCGCTATAGAAAAGGTAAACACGCCACCACGAGGTACACATGATGTTTTGTTTGTACTGACTGTTTACGTTAGGAATTTCAACTCAATAATCTTTTTATTTGAATAGAAAGTAATAATAGAAAGGTATTAATTTAGAATCAGGAGCACTAACATTTCATTTTCTTGGGAATAAAAAAATTGAATTAATTGAGAATATCTGGAAAAATGTAAATGCTTGGTTAGAACTTAAGACTAAAAAAACTTTTCAATCAGGATGTCAAGTGTCTATATACAGATTATCCAATTCCATTATTCAACATAAACAAGGCAGGACATCAATACAAATCAATGACTATTACAAACTCAGCCAATCTATATTGACACATGGTCATTGCTGATTTCAGTGACGACATGTAAGAAGAACTCTTGATCCCGCCTTTTCAAATCTTCGCGGAGTTTTATTTGTTCCAGATCTAATTTCAGTACTGATCTTTTTTGACAGGCTTGTATTGCAAATATTCACAATTGTTCGATGTTGTCAGATGCAAGAAAGGTTTGGATGAGTGTCTTTGTTATACTGGCTCAGTCTCGGTGTGACCTGCTTTTACAGGCTGGTTGTCAATTGGCGCTAACCCCGCGACCACTCAGACGGTTTGTATTGACGAGCTCTGTTGTCAGTAATGCTACAAGGTGGAACAATTATCACTATAGACGAGACCATGGCACGTGACGCAAAGTTTTGTAAGTACAAAGTTTTGATAAGTTACAGACTTCCCAAACTCGGGTGGTACAGTATCTATTGCATCTTTTCCCGATAATAGAGATTCCACTTGTAATCTTTTATTTTAGTTTAGCCCTTAAAGCTGAACGGTTAAACTGTGGAAAGAATATTTGCAATTTTATGTTGTGACTCAGCAAATTTGTTATGGGAAATGAAATCAAAGAGGTAGATTGACAACGAGACACGTCAAGAAGTTAGTTACTTTTTAAACTGAGTAAACTCTTTGCAACTTTAATATGGAGAAGTGAGGAGAAACGCGCCCAGCAAAACTGCGATGGTCTCGTATTGACTTATTCTTTGAACACCTGTTCAAATATATGAATATCTCTTCACCTTTATGTGTATATTAAGAAACCACAGACGGGCCAGCTCCCAGTTGGCTTGATAGCTCAGTTGAGAGTACTGGCATGACCGAGGTCATAGATTTGAATCCCATCCAAGCTTGAGTTTTTCCCAAGCATTCTTTCGCAGCTGCTTAAGCTGCGTACATAACTATGATGGTCTCTCATTTATTAGTTCTGTCATCTGTAGTTCAAATGCATGAATTTCATATATTTCACTGTCACCACCGAAGGAAAATGTATACTTACAGGTAATTTAACTTTGTGTTTCGATAAGTGATCCTTGGAGGCAACTCCTGTAACTGGTTGTCAAACAACTCCCTAACAACGAAAAATTAACAAGAATTTTGTCATAACTTTTCAGACGCTGGAAAAGAGAATCACACTATCAAACCACGGGTGTTTTTTTCTTATAGCATCTGTACACATATTGTTCACGAGGGCGAGCTGCTGCATATTTCTGATACTAATCTGACTCAAATACCGTATTTAAAGAATGTTTCAAAATGTGTCGGAGCCCAATAGAGAATCATTAGATTAACATTCATTTCGTTTGAATTTTCATTATGGCTTATAAATAATCCTACTTACAGTTGTATTAATTCAGTATTGTTTTGAAAAACGTCTTCAGGCAAGACCCGCAACTGGTTACCGCCCATCCACCTAGCAAGAAATATTGACAACGAATCATTAACATATAACTACAAGATAAAGTCATCAATTCATATACGTATGGTAATAAAATATTTTGATGTTAAATGGCGAGATTAGACAGCAAGAGAAATGAGACTAATGTGCGTTAACTTCTGACAAAGTTGCTAAATCCAGTGGTGCAAACTGTTGAAGATTTATTTCATTTGAAAAGGTTGGGCCCGATCAATTTTTGTTCTTTTACGAAATTGTAGGTGGCAACTGTTCACGTTCATCAGTACATGATAACGTTAATAAGTTGCTGCTCTCCATTTACTCTTGAGTTAAGACTCTTCAAACACAAGCATTTGTAGGAGTGTATTAGGTTTTGATTTTAATTTTCTTTTTTGTTCAATTTCCTTTGGCGAAATCTTCTGAAATTTTCACAGCGGATAGAAAAGGCAGATTCTTTGCCTTTTTGGGCAAATTTGTGGTTTTTCCACTGGGTAAAAAGTTGTCTTATAAACGTTTGCCAAAATTGAGCCCTAATTAGAGCAAGTAATTTAAAACCTCTGTGCCAGCTTTTAGGAAATTTTAACAAAGGAAACGCAAAATCACTTTGTTGAACCAAATATCGTGGGTGTTTGAACAGGTCGTTCAGCATTGTTGAAAGTGTAAAAAATGTCGAAAGCTTGTTGAACATGATCCAACATGATCCAACATCCGTTCAACTTTTGTTGAACTAAAGTTGGTCAAATGTTGAAACCGTTTAAATTGGCCTGAAAACTATTACAGAATTTTTTTTTCTTTGAAATACTTTTCTGTTTCTAACTCAAGGGTTCATTCTTAGCTTCGGAATAGTCTAAAAACTGTACATTGAAATTGTTCGTACAGTTGTCCCTAGGCTGATCCGCTACTGTTTCTATAAGATAACTTACTTCCAAGTCGCCAGTTTACCTTATACTGGTGGAAGGGGCATGTAGGAAGGGGTGCATAAAATAACCATGCCCACTTTGAACATTTATAATATATTTAACAAATAGATTCCATTTTGCCATGGGCCTGTACTCTAATAACACACAACCTTTATTCAAAAAAATTCTAATCCTGCAAGGGGGTGAGCTCACGCAAGACGTCTAACTAAATTAACTAAAAGTTAAAAATGATAGCCTTAATAAAATCACCTACAAAAAATAAAAAGGATAAAAATATCATAGCATCAATCATTGTACAAAATCAAAATCCATCATTGACTAAAATACTCACACAGATGACGTCAACACGTGCTAAGAACAAAGAATAGACCTTATTGCTAACTGCCCATTACAATTCTCAGGAGAATCGATGTTTTGTCTTTTTGAAGTAACGAATGCATGCCAGAATGAATTTGAGCAATTCTATAAGAGATCGGCTAGACTACTCCCAAGAGTAGTCTAGCCGATCAGTCGGCGAGTATGCTACTCACCGACTGATGTTCTTACCACGTTTTGACGTGCTCTGTGCATTATCAGAGTACAGACCCTAGACCCATGGCAAAACGGAATTTATTTGTATTAAACAATAACACGTTTAACCACATTTAGTGAGTTGGCATCACGTTGACTGAACCGAGTCAAAAATTTTCAAGCAAACGTTTAGACTACTACACAGACGAGGCCCTGTTTGGGGTTTTAGGAATAAGGAACAACTGGCAAAATAATTTCAGGGATAAGGGATAAATGAAGTTACTGTAGTTTTAAGGATGATTGATAATTATAGTTTGATAATTAGTTTGACTTGCTCGTTTATCATGTAAAAAACAAAGGTAAATGCTTTGTTAATTGTGGATGTGCATTTAGCTTCCACAAGCTAGTTTACAGGTACTTCACTCAAATAATATAAATTAAATAATCGAAATTAAAAATAACAGGTTAAAATTTCAACTGGAATAATTTACTCATCATGTTTTCACTTTTCTTGATGACTTACACCGCCCGTGTTTACTCCAGATCGGTTATCGGTCGTCATTCGTCCATTACAAACACAACCATTATGTTCCCAGGGCTCTCTCAATTCACCCCTGCTGTCCTGGGGGACCTCAGGTGGCCACATTTAAGATTTTAAGATATTTTCAACATTCCCATTTTTGACATTTGCGTTAATATGCAATAAACCTTTCCTACAGCTTTTTTGTTTTAACTTGTAAGAACGTTTATGTTGATCTAAAGTTTAAATGGCAGGATTTTGAATTTAGGGTCGCACGGGTAGCTTTTAAGTAAAACGTTTTCAAAGAATTAGAGCCCAGTCCTCGGACGGCCACTCGGCTACTTGTTTTGAGCCGCTTCTAGCAAAAGCACGGTAAAATGACAAACAACCATTGTCTTGTAGGATGGTTTTGACTTTGCATTTGTCGTTTATTCCCTTACAATGAGCACCGGTGATCATATTATTGAAAACATCTGGTGACCCCCATTAACTATAGTAATGGATTATTCTCTGACTATACTTGTGTTGGTCTTTCATAGATAAACTGATGAAACTTCTGTGCTCCATAGACAATTACGAGGGTTTCCTATTCGATCTGTGCATACCGCTCTTGCGCTGGAGTGAGGGCCCTTGATAAAAAGCTAGGAGTTTTCCATGTTGCAAAAGGGCTGCACCCAACCCTTTGAAACTAGCATAAACTGATAGGGTGAATAGCTGGCTTGAATCATAGTATCCAAGTAACAATGTGGACGAGGCCATCCGCTTGAGTCTCTGAAAGCTTAATTCTTGCTATTGGTCCCAGTGCCGGGAAATGTTCTTCCCTAGTCATTCTCTTAGTGGTCCTCTTACTGTAGCCATGTTGAGCATTAACTTTCCAAGACACCAAATGATAAATTCCTTAGTTTTTTTCGGGCGGGAGGAGGAGGGGATGGGGGGTGGGGGGGGGGGGGGGTTGGGGTGGTCATATCTTGCACTGCCCGTATCTTAGGAGGATCTTGTTTTAAGCTATGTTTAGAATACTTAGGATATGGCCTACGTTGGGGACTTCCCTTGCCTCATTCGGCATGTTTTGGCGTTGAACTTAAGATTGACTTCTCGTGCTTGGAACACTTGCTTTAGCCTAGGTTCATGCTCATCATTTTTCCCCATATTAAAAGGTCATCCAATATCACTTTTATGCCCTCCACATCTGCAAACTGGTCAGGCAACATTTCTAGAACACTTCAGGAGCAGACTTTATTCCAAACGGCAACCTCGAAAAGCGATATCTTCTAAACGGTTTTGATGAAAGTGCTTAACTTTGGGCTTCCTCGTCTAACTTTTTCACCTTCCAGTACCCTAATGTGACATCTAGGACTGAAAATACTTTGGCATGAGGCATGCAAGCAACAACTTCTTCTATTGTTGTCAGGAAGTACTCTCTTCTACTGGCTTCATTCAAATCTCGGGGGTGTATGCAAAATTAATACGGATGTTGTTAGGTTTCACTACACCTACCATACTGTTTACCCAGTCAGTAGGTTCTGTCTGCCTGACAATTACGCCTGCTTTCTCCATAAGGTCAAGTTCGTCTTTGATCTTTTCTTTGAGGAACACTGGTACATGGTACTCCTTGGAGGATGAACTACGGGAGGAACGCTTAGAGTATCTTTGATTGTGTGTTCTCCGGAGGACACCCAAAACCATGAAATAAATCTGGGTGTTCATCAAGGGTGCTTTGGTCTAAGTCAGTGGGCGCTCTGGAATGTCATGTTGCTGAATTGAATATATTCTAGCAAGTAGACGCATTTCTTTGCAGGTTGGGGCACTGAGTACTGAAGGTGCTTTAATCTCAACCACGTGGCATTTCAAATGGAAAACTTTACCTTTTTTTTCACAAGGCAATGACACTGATAGTTTTGCTTTAATTCTTTAATACCTCATACTACTCTTCCATATCTACTACAGTCAAACCTGTATATAACGGCCCTGTATTGAGCGGCCACCCTCTATTAAGCGGCCAGTTTTCAAAGTCCCGATTGTTCGCTCATACAAACACTGTATATGTTACCTGAATTAGGCGGCCACCTCTATTAAGCGGCCGCGGCCACCCTGTAGCAGTCCTATGTTTGTCTTTCTTTGTTATTTTTATCTGTATTAAGCGGCCACCCTTGAATGGAGACTAAGCCGTATGTTATTTTATGCGGTATTTTATTGTGTTTAAAATGCGATTTAGCATCACTATAAAGAAATAACGTGTACAAAGCAACTGTAAGCTGTTACTCGGCCTTTTAATATCATTAACGCTTTTCAGATGTCCGCAATGTGCTGAAGTACAGTACCATAACACGAACGCTAAAAACTAAATGTTTGTTTTGAATATACCTCACTCTTTAGCAAGAAATTCCTCTTTAATTAGCTTGTTCTTCAGCCATGTGACATTAAACATTGAGCGTAACAACTATGAAATGACGGAATGAGATATTTTGTTGTGAACTGTAAGTCATAGAAATACAGCACTGTATACTGTAGAAGAGTAGAGGACAATTTTTACACAATGTTATGTTTATTATACCGTAAGTTACAAGTTGGCACTGAACTTTGTTTAAAGTATTGATCTCTTGAAAGAGTGTTGATTTTCCTATTGTTTCCTTGCGTGAAGTGTTTTTGTATGATACGCCATTAAAATTGACATTAGACAACGCCCAGTGAGTATTTTTAGTGATCCTGTATCAAGCGGCCACCTGTATTTCAAGTCCCAAGGGTAACCGTTATATACAGGTTCCACTGTATATTAACTGAAGTGATGCAGCCAACAAAAAAGCTCTTCAGTGTATTCCTTTCCTAGCTCTGGCAAAATGGTTCACCTTTTGGCACTAAGCACATCTTTTTCCTTGTACAGGGCGTTTTCCTTTGTCATGTTGATAACCACATCTACTAAAATCTTTGCTCATGAATTTCTCTCAGCCAGACTTTGTTTGTCGGTGGCTTTTTTGTTTCTTCTGATTTACACTGTTAATGCTAGAATTCTCAGTTTTCGTGGTTTTCAATTGTGCTTTTGACATCTCTTCAGCTGTAGCAGTGTCAATTGCCTTTTCTAGAGTAAGTTCTGAACCTTTCTGAATAAGCGTTTCTCTTGTTTTGGTAGCATGAAACCCAACAACCATTGTCTCGAACCATTTCATCAGGTTTTGCATAGCCACAATCTTTAACTAGCAACTTCAAATTAGTGAGAAATTGTTGAAATGACTCACCCTCTTGTTGAACCTTCTGGTGGAATTTGTACCTTGCAAGCACTTTGATTTGGGCTTCACATACGCTTCGTACTTTATTTAATACGTGTCGAGTTTCTTCTCTTCTTCAGTCAGTTCTGACGTATTGTATACGTCACGACATTTGACTTCAATCCAAATCATCAG
>NW_028145430.1:2447500-2492500 GCF_977016875.1 Pavona decussata | reverse complement strand
GAAAAGTAAAAAGAGGTATGAAAAAAATTATGCCAGTTGGGATTTTCAACCTGTTATGTTTGCTATGTGGGAAGCTGGGAAAACTTATCAGAGAAGGAAGGCATGAAGGTAAACACTATTTTAAAGGCTAGTAAGAGAATATTGTGTTAATTTCTGAGCTTATTTCGATCAAAAATGCCACTGGCTAGAATGATTTTATCCTGATGTTGTCTTCCATTAAATTGCTACTCGATCGTCGCTAGATCAATTTTAAGCTGGGGAAAGCTGAATTTTTGGCGGCAAGGACAATAAATGCAATAGTTTATAATTTTCGATCCCCGATTTTCTTCATGGTCTGCCGCCATATTCAATTCGTAAATGTGTCCTTTGCACATGCTTGTAGCTAAGTTGGCAGCCATGTTGTATAGCATTTCTGTCTATCATTCGAATATCCCTCGAATTCGCGCGCGCCACTCTCGACGTCCGTTGGTATTTTAAAATAGTTTTAGTCACATACGACGCGGGTTAACGTGCATTCCAATTTCGTGGTGTGCAGCTGTTCGCAAACGTTAACAATGATGTTAATTCCCATTTCACTCCACTTAGAGTTCCATAAAAGCGATTCTCCAGCTCTTATTTATGATTGGGCATATTTGTGTTTTATCTCGAGCCTCTGTCATCGGATGTCGGAACGTTACCGCTGGCTTTCAACAGAAATGAGAGTAATTATAAACACTGTCCCTGGGTGGATACTTTACCCTTTTACAAGTCAAAAGTGCCTGTGTGATGTGAAAATGCTTCCTTAGAAAACCACTTAGTGTTGACTTTTTTTAATTAAGTGGCAATTACATGTTTTGTTACCCCTCCATAACGACAAATTTCCCTAAGCTCCCAGATTTTGGGTGCTACGTCTCCAGGCGCAACCAGGCTCATGTCTCGAGGGAGGAAGAGAGTATACCTTGGGAAAGAGGTTGACGTAATTGCTGACAGATCGCAAAATCAGCCGCCAAAACTGCAGTGGGAACTTTACTTCCGTGATTACGATCGTTTGCGAATCGATAGTCGTGATCCTGCAGGATAAAAGTACGTTTTATCTGCGAACGAATACAGTGTTCCCTCAGATGATCCCACAAGTGAATGCTAAACAGGCCTCGACTCAGGCTGACACTCTTTATTTTTTAATTCTTTTTTCTTTATTATTTTAGGCATTGACGAAACTTTCTCAGTGGATTTTTTCAGCGCTGAATATCAAACTGAAGTAACAGTGAAAAGCCTGATTTTGGTCCAAAAAGGTCCACATTCTAAAAGTTTAAGGCGCCTTGGGTTGGTGTTTATCTCTTTGTGTCGTTCTAATAGGATTGGCATACCTTATAAAATGGCTAATTTCAACAAGATTAACTTACATTTCAAACATTTCGAAATATAGATTTTAAATTTTAGTTGATCAAGACTTGCTATTTTCTCTCTCTACGAAAGATAAAAGTAACTTATACTTATCGTTGGCAAATGAAATCCTACTTACAGCACTTTCAACTGGATATTTTGACCAAAAATTGCTGGTGGCAAATCCTGCAACTGATTATTTTCCAAACTCCTGTCAACAAACATATCAAAGAGAGGTTACTGCGCCGTTCAATAGCATGTGAACTGTAAAAGTTGAAGATTCCACCAAAGGTTACGTTTTTCACTGCATTCAATCATAGCAGGGAAAAAACCAGGAAGTTTAGCCTAATGAGGTCTAAAGTTCCCGTCCGTTGGCTTTGATTGGTGGATGTTTATACATGTTGTCGGTTTTTATTCTCAAAGTCTGTTGGTGATTGCCTTAATTTTGATTAACTGCAGTAAAAACGCAATCGTTATTTGCGTTTCGTATGTTGTTTGAAAGGTGAGGTAAGAACGAATAAAAAAAAGTTACGTTCGAAGGCCTATTTAACGTAGGTAACACAGCTTTTCGTTAAAACACAACTTCCTGGGTTGCTGAGAATTAGCACTTGTCTTGTTTGAGTAAGCAATACAGCATTAATAATTCATTGTGGGGGTGAGAGCATGCGCCAGTAAATACATCAGGGGAACTGTTAGAAGTTTCTTAACTACACTCGTGGAAAGCGGTTGCGGGTCTTTCCTAAAATTCAGCAGAGAATTGCCAACTAGTTGTTTCTTCTCTTTTTATATTTTTGTTAACCATATATTTGTATGTTTACTGAAAACACATCTGCAGAATTTGCTGTTACTAATTGAAGACGTGAAGAGCCGAGACAAGGGAAAATAAGGGGGACTACTTACTTTCTGTTGTCCGCTAATGGGCTTAGCAAAGACCAAATTTGAAACTCTAGCAATGCATGCGCATGGAAAACGACAGAAAAGGGAAAGGTAGCGATACTGCAAAGCCTAGTTAATAAATGTGAATTCAAAGTATTATAAAATTGACGCTGTAAGATATTTTAAACTGACGTTTCGGCTATGCTGCCTTCTTCAGGGTACAAAACTATACCGTTCAAAAGTTGGTTAAATTTGCTCGCATGCCCAAATTCATAAAAGCGCGCGGGCGTGCAACATAAGTGACAGCGCCTGCCAGCGCGCGAGCAAGTAAAAAACGAACAATTCACTCAAAACTAAAGTCCTGATTAAGTCCACTGGGACTAACAGTTCCATATTTGAAAATGAACCGCATCTCCTGCTTTTTCCGGTATTCCTGGTTGGCTTGAATATACATGGCCTGTTTCCTCGGACAAACTTCCTTTCCGGGATATTTACATGAAGCCTCGAGCTGATCGCATAGCCACTTCCATACACTACAAAGGCACAGATAGCCACTCTTACTTCAACTCTCAGTTCATCCCATCCTAACAGTTGCAAGTCATCCATACATTTTAGCCAGTTTCTCAGTCTGCGTAAGATTTGCAGTGATGACGCTGATTTTGACATTGAGGCAGCAAGAATGGAGACCTTTTTTGCATCACGCGGGTATCCCGATGACGTCATAAGAAGGGGAAGAGTACGAGCATCGACCAAATCAAGGGTTGAAATTTTGAACAGTGTCGTCGCAAACAACACCGCTATTGATAGAGTTCCATTTGTCACTACTTTCCATCCAAGAAACCTGGCTGCCGTTAAAATCATTTCAAGGAACTTCCGGATCCTTCATGAAGACAGCACGACCGCCAATATCTTCAATAAACCACCACTGAAGGCTTTCAGGCGTGCAAAGAATCTGAAGGATTTGCTAGTCAGAAGCAGCCTACCTAAACACCCTTCAAACCAACCACCAGGAACCTTCCCTTGTAACAGGACCGTTTGCCGCACATGTCCCCACGTCAATCTGTCTCCCTCAATAACAGGTTAATGTCACAGGACATTATTCCTGCATCACGGACAACCAGTGGTTTACTCTTTGACATTCGCAAAATGTCCATCAACGGTTTATGTCGGGGAGACTGGTCGTAGGTTGGCGGACAGGTTCAGGGAGCACTGTAGATATGTCATCAACGGGAGAAATGACCTACCTGTGACGGCCCATTTCAACCAAGAAAACCACACACTCGAAGATCTGAAGGTTGCGGTTTTGAGGGCAGGCCTAGCCAACCAGGAATACCAGAAAAAGCAGGAGATGCGGTTCATTTTCAAATATGAAACTGTTAGTCCCAGTGGACTTAATCGGGACTTTAGTTTTGTATGAATTGTTCGTTTTTTACTTGCTCGCGCGCTGGCAGGCGCTGTCACGTATGTTGCGCGCCCGCGCGCTTTCATGAATTTGGGCATGCGAGCAAATTTAACGAACTTTTAAACGGTACAGTTTTGTACCCTGAAGAAGGCACCATTGCGGAAACGTCGGTTTAAAATATCTTACAGCGTCAATATTATAATATTTTGAATTCAGAAAAGGGAAAGGCTCAGACGACCAAAAAATCAAAAAATCGAACAAGACACAACTATACCAGCTTGTTGTTGTCGAGGTATCGTAATTTATTATATCTCTCATTTAATACGCGCGGTGTGATTGGTCAATTTTGCGGGACGTTTTTAACTCTACAGCCCGCTAATTTTGAAAGTTGTTCCTTTCCCGCGCGTCCGGTTAACCAAAGAGATATAATAAATATACTACTAACCTCGTTTTCTCGGTCCGTAACTTACACTACACCCTCGAAGTCGGTTGGTAAGAGGTAAGTATTTTCACGTAACAAACCTATTGGGCTACTGGTACTGGCGGAATCAGCGAGGTGGAAGAAGACGAAAAAAGTCCGGTCTACACAGCACAAATTATCTCCGGTACGAAGAATAGGAGATAATGTCTTTCTACGCGCTATTCCCTTAAGGATGTAGAATTTATTAGTGCTTTTGTTATATAAGCCACTATCAGTCGCTCTGTTATTCGGGAATAAATAGTTGGTATTTGTGCCGTTAGTCACTCTCACTCCTGTACTTGTATGCCAGGTAAGTTAAGATAGTGAGATAAGTGATATAAGTCCTGCAATCTATGCACGCCGAGGCGGTGCTGAAATCGCAAAGGAGGCTCTGAATAGCAACGCCGTTGAGAAGACGAAGAATGTTGTCGCGGAAGGCATTTCCCTCGTATCTAAGATAACGAAAGCTATTAAAATAGCCGACAAAAGTGACTACAGTTGGACTTCTGCGCAGGAATATTAATCTGATGAGTTGGCATTCGATGCCGAGGTTGAGAAAAGGTTGTTTCGTTCCGAAAGAAAGGCTGAGAAAAAAGTAAAGGAGACTAAGAAGAAGCGTGTTCGTAAATGATTCCAGAAATATCCTGGTTATGATTCTCGTTGCCGTGCTTCTTCTAATTGGACTTGATTCGTGTGGTCTTTGCTCAGGGGCCGGCGTCGCGTGGCCAGCAGAGCGCCCGTCCAGTTGATCCTTGTTTTAAGTCGAGTATTTATCTGTTTTCTCTTACACTGTACTTGGCTAGCTTCTACCTCTGGCTTTTTGCCTGGTACTTGAAGCAGGCCTATGTTCTGCAAGTGAATATTGTTTTCTTTGCTTATTTTATAGCGTAGAATGCAAATTATCTCCGGTAAGAAGTATAAGAGATAATGTGTTTCTATGGGTTATTCTGATAGACATGCAGAGTTCATGAGAGCTCATTACTGTTCATTAGCGATTTCCATAGACATGAAGAATTCATTAGTCGTTTCGTCATATTAGCCACTATCAGTCGCCCTGCTATTCGGGTTGATATACTTGGTATTTTTGCCGTTAGTCACTCTCACACCAATACGTTTACCAGGCTCTATATTTCATTTACATTTCCCCCCGTTTTTTACTTCAATTTCCTATTTTCTTTTATCATATGTTTTTTCTACTTTTTGTGGTGTGAATACGGTCACTTGGCGTCTTCGTGTCCGGACAAATTTAGGTGGGGAACGTTGCAAGTGGCTCTACCTTGGGCCATGAAGTTTCTGCGATTTTAGTTCATTGTTGCAATGCCAAGAAATCAGAGTATTCTGCGAAAGAGTCGGGCGTTAGGGGTCGTTTACCGCAGTCAGCGGGGTTTTGGGAGAGGACTCTATAGACGCTCCGCCATTTTTTTTTCTTTATAATCATTCAACAGCATTATTTCTTACCTTTTCGTAAATTTCTAGTTAGTTTAATTCTTGTCGAACAACCAGTCCACTTTGAGGAACCCTCAGTTCGTTCCAGCAGCTACAGTACTGTATTATCGATTTGTTGCAGGAACATTTGATCGAAGAGCACTATTACCCTCCCACTGTTGCTGAGCTTCAGAAACTTTGCTTACGAGCAGTTGAATTTTATTTGATTGAGCCCAGATTTCGTTACCAGCATTTGCGTTCCCTAAGTGAGGTTTTCGAGTAGAATTTCTGTTTTTTACTTGGTACCTAAAGTGTGGCTATTACCCTGTAGACATTTTTGGGCCTCATTAGTAGTTCTTAGGTTTTTCCTGGAATTAGTAGGGAGTCGTTAGGTATTATACTGCGAGGATCTTTCTTCTACCTGATCTATCATCCGCAGTTCAATATATGATGTTTCATATATTCATATTCATTTATACTTTTACCGTTTCGCCCTTCGGTCGTAGTACCGCTTTTTATTATTTTAAAAAGCTTTTGCGTCCCCTGGTTAGGAGGTGGCGTTTTATGTCCCACAACTGTTTAGTGTACCTGGATGATGACATTTTCGGCCATCTTGATCATTTGTCTTCTCTCGCCTGCAGTCTTATCGCACGTTCTGACTTATCCTCTGCTGGTCTCGTGCACAACGAGAGCACGTCGTGCTGGGAGTCCGTCCAAATGGGGGCATGGCTAGGTATCGTGATTAACATTATTCAAGACACATTTCAAGTTCCCGCATCACTGAGTTAGAGAAATTGGAGCGTACCCTGCCTTCCTTGATAGGCCGGGGAAGCTACAGGGATCTAGCTCGCCTCGCGGGTTTCATTATTTCCCTCTCCTTGGCGGTTGTTCCTATCTCCCGTCTTTTCACCAGAAAAAATATAGTTTTTATTCATTCTAGTCCTTCTTGGGATGTGTCGTTTACTTCACCGCGGCATTATTACATGAGCTGAAGTTTTGGCTGCAGCACATCGATTCCTTCAATGGGTAGACCATTAGAAGTATATTTTTTGCCGATGTAGCCTGTTATACCGGTGCCGGTGAGGTTGCATTTAGCGGTTATCATTAGCAACCGTGGGAAACGATCCAGTGCATGGCATGCTTGAGCTGGCTGACATTGGCATGGGTTCCACTTATATATCGCCAACTGAAAGCAGTAATCGTCGTTTTACAGTCTTACGCTGGGAGGTTGAGCCGTCGGAGGGTGAAAGTCTCTGTGGATCCGGACAATATGTGGGCTACGCGCATCCTTGCTGTTGGCAGTCCCAAGCCGGATTAGCAGCAGGTTTTAGCAGTGACATATTCAAGTTCTGCCTGTCATTAGCTTTTCCTTTAGCGCCACAGTGGTTACCACATGCTCAAAATGCCTGTGCCCATTTGCTCAGTAGGTTTCCCGACCGAGATAACTGGAGCCTGAATCCTGCGGACTTCCGGTGGTTCGACGCAGAAGGGCATGCGTATTCCGTGGACCATTTTTCTTCTCATTATAATTCGCATGTGGCCAGATTTAAAAGGTGGGGACCGTTGTTGTTTCAACTGGCCTTCCACTTCTTTTTGGCTTTTCCTGCATAGCGCTCCTGCTCATTTTGCGCCTTTTGTGAGAGATTCCATCGTCCTTCCCAGGTTGCTAGATCTGCTAATTGAACTGACGTCAAGGTCAGGGGATAGTGTACAGAAGGCATCCTCCGTGCTCACCATGTGCCCTTCGTTCACAACACTCACTCACTCATCTCATGCTCTCATGCACTCACTCACAAAAAATTCAAAGTCACACCCGTACAAGTCAGGGCCAGCGAGTGAGTAAGCTAATTGTAATATTGTACAAAGTGTAAGTGCGTATGTACTGTCTAGTTTATTATTGTATGTAACTGTGTGTTTTCTTGCAAATAAAAATGAAAAAAAAAAAAAAAAAAAAAAAAAAAAAAAATGTGCCCTTCGTTCAATATGTTGCCATTACGTCTCAATTTCCGCTGAATTTCTCCACTCGGTTAGTATTGTTTTGAACGTCTTTTTTTTCCCCTTTTTCTTCCCTTTAATTCTTAACTGATCAGAATTCCGGTGTAGCAGGTTTTTCTCCAAGCTGTGTAATCGTAGTCCACACCCTTTTCGCTTTGTTACAGTTCGGGTGGCGTGCTGTTCCCACGTTTTGCTCTTATCGCGTGCTTGCGTATTTTTTCCTCGATTGCTCGTTTTTTTCTAATTTCTCGCAAACAAGTGCTGTTATTTCGTGGAAAAACTCTTATCTGTAAAAAAAGTTTTGTTTTGTTTTCGAGTTTCCTGGTTACCTGGTTAGTGATTTTCCTTTTGTTTTGTATTTTTATTTTGCCATATATTCGTTATTTGGCATTTGGGGTGAAGCTCAGCAGCTGCTCGTCCTGGTTTGTTTGCCCGAGTTCGGCTTCTGTTGGACCTGATTCTTTCCTAGACTGGCCATAACACTGTTGGTAGGTACTCTTCGGCTTGGAGACGTTGGCCCCAGTAGGTCTAGGCAAAGACAGAGGTTCCACACCTTCCCGCGCAGCCTCTGCAATTTCGCCAGTTCTCTTTTGGATTTTACCGAAACTGCTTCCCTAAGGGTCGCTGGGTGTTCCGTCATCGACTTCGCGCTTAATTTACTGTTTTCGATGGGATCACAAGGTTGCCGGTTTGGAGTCCACATCGTAGAATCCGAAAGTTATTGAAGCCGCTGAAGGTGCTAAGAGGAAGTTACCCAAGCCGGTTCAGCCCAAGAAGCATTTGCATCTGTGCACCATTGTCAGGGTTGCTCAGTTCTACAACACTGCTTCCGTTTCTCTCGCGAGGATTCGTTTCTTATTTGTGTCGTTAGTCGGAATTGCGCGTCTTTTCCGTGTTTCTAAGTTGTTGTGCATTAAGGTTAAAGATATCTCTTTAAGAGCCGTTGTTAGTAACTTTCAAGAATATGGCGACAGAAGCGAAAATTCGAATGTCTTTTTATTTGCCCCAAAAGACCCTTTCGGTGAACTATTTTCAAAAATAATATTCAAAAGTTCTAGCGAATTTTTATTTTGGCAAAAATTGGGAAAGTTCGAAATCGACCAAAACGTGCCCGATGGCCCGACTGAAGTTATGCAAATTAGTACATTTTCAAAACTCTCGTTCAAGACAAGGCAACGTTTTCTCGAGTTGATATTTTCACAATCGTTTTTACATCCCTTATGCTTGCTTCCAAACTATATTTTATCTCGACCTGAACATTCTTTCATTTGAAGTTGCCCACGTAAAGAATACAATGTTTGTTTCTTCCTTAGATGAGTGATTTTTTGCCGTATTTCAGATGACCATATCATCGGGGGTATACGAATATACTGGTAATGAAATAACTTTTTTAAATAGGCAATTCAATTTTTCTTATTTATCATGTTAAAATATTTAGTTTGGCCCGTGAAAAGTGAGCGCGCTAGGTCGAGATGTGTGGAATGCACCTTGACACAATTCGCCATTTCAGTACTTCATGTTCCTCCTGTTATTTTGCACGTGTCAATACAGTTCACGGAAGCTATTAGGTAAAAGCCAAGGTCTCTGGTTTCATTTCATGCTTTTATACACCTAAATAACTCGCTTTAAACTTGAGTGTTCCCCACATTAGCATTAGGTTATCAAATGATTCTTTTCAGGTGAAATGTTCGAGTTTATATTGAGCCGTTCAAGCGAGATGAAAGAGCCGTTCCCAGGGAAATAACTTGAAATCAGTAAAATTAATACCCTCTCTCTCATATCATGCTACACTTCCAAACTACCATTATTTTTAATCTAGAAAGTGTAAATGCTCCCTTTTTACGTGACCTAAAATAAAATTTGCCTAAAAAATTACGAATGAACTCCACCGCAAGAAAAAACTGAAAAAATCGCGCGTCCGTTGTTTTACCTCTGTATACATTTATGATCGGAAAGTAGAAACAAAAAATCTTCTCTATGCCCATCTATATAAATGCACTCGCCAAACAGGCTTTGTTTTTCTCTGTGTTCGTCGAAAATACTTAAGAATAGTGCAACATTGTTACTGACTACTTGACTCATTCAATCACAACCGGATAACACGACTGAAAACTACAGATATAAAGAAATGCTCTTACTTGTCTGCAATCGTTATTCACATTATATCTGGCGATATCACATCCCCGAGGCAAGGCTGAAAATTGTCTCAAATTCCGCATATTAGAGATTCAAAGTTTTGAACAACGCGAATGACTTTCATTGCGTGACAATTGAAATGTGATACACAAGCGCGCGAAAAGCACAGGAATAAACAATGTCAATATTTGCGCTTGTGATGACAGTGCGAAAATAATTTTTGAAATGACAAGAAGAAATTGAGGCAAGGTCAAGGTCTGCAAGGTATATTTGATTGCCGGATTGAAACGAAAATCATGTATCCCCCCCCTCCCCTCCCACTTCCAGGGATTGAACCGAATTCTCATCAACAACAACAATATAAACAACCTTTATTTTCCTCAAAGTAAAACCGAAAGAAACTAAAATGAAAAGTAAACAAATAAAGAGCTTTCGAAACCTCAATGTGGTATTTCAATACTATCCTCAAACAAAAAGCTAATCTATTTAGGAGAGTGAAGTTTTTCTTTCGCCATGGCAGCTCTCCGTGCGGATCAAGCTCAAAAAATGCTAGATTTGCCATGTGTTAATTACGCTTAATCCATGCAAAAAGGACGTTCGCGCGCACCTGAAGGCACAAACGATCGGGCCTATGAAGAAATTCAGGACGAAATAGTGTTGTTGCTAGAAAGGGCAGGTAAAAATGTTTTGATTTGAGTGAAACTGAGAGCATGAAAGAACATTTTATTTCCTTTTCTGATTTCCTCTATTTTTTTTAAACAGAAACTCACTGCTTTGCATTACTTTACTTCATTCCAGGAATAATGGTTTACGATTGAAACTTTCCATTCGTCTTTATGTGCTCTCACCACCGAGAGAAGTAAGGCCTTCGTGTGAGAAATGGAAAAGTCAAAAATCTTTAACGACGAAGGGAGACCGCGGATGAACAGCAAAGAATCGATGTTCATTGTCAATGCATGTACTGTAGGTTAACCTAATCCAATTGGAACTCGTAATTAAGTTAAATCTTCAACATAAATTAAATAATCACTAGACTATGGTACACAGGTTCGAAAGATACTCTCACTGGCCTTGTCAAAGGCTGTTCGTGTGGTGGATACTCTGGAGCACGTTAGGAGGATTTAACAACGACAACGTCAGACTTACACAGTGACGGTCCGTAAGAGATAACACCACCTTTTAGACCGAACACGAAAATCTGAGAAATACCAGTCGTGCCCCTTGTCCTTTGACACTAGTGTGCGCGCTAGAAAATAATATCTTAAAATTTTCAACCTCTTTCAGGTGCTGACGCGTCCTCAATTTAGGTTCAATTGCCTTTCATAATTTGATCATTAATCTCTGAAAGTAGATTTCATTACTTACTTCATTATAGACGTAAGTGCGGTTGCCTACTAGACACGAAAGAGGAGTTTCAGAAACCTATCTCTCTCGACTACCTCTGAGAGGGAAGGAACCCGCATACTATACTTAGTAGCGTGTTTGTTAACGATCGTCACCAAATGCATTTGCTCTATGCTTCTCGTCAACTTGAGTTTTGACTTCCATGCTCCACCCCCACCCAATCTTCCTTCCCTCCTATATCCCACCCAATAATAGCAAAACAACAACAAAAGTCAGCAATAATGCATAATAATTTTGTGTACTTCCAGTTCACATTTTATAACCATCAGTGACACATCTCAAACAGAC
Source organism: Pavona decussata (assembly GCF_977016875.1). NCBI lineage: Eukaryota > Metazoa > Cnidaria > Anthozoa > Scleractinia > Agariciidae > Pavona > Pavona decussata. Next base: position 2,481,152 of record NW_028145430.1, on the reverse strand, counting down.
ATAAAAGCTAGGTTTAACTGCAATTGTATTTTAACAAGTTAACCTGAAAATATATTTTTTTTCGCTCCATTCATGGTGAACGTCCTTATTGCATTGATTAACCGTATCTTGCGCACCTTCTGAGCGTTGATCCACGGCGAAAGACAAACGTCACTGTCCTAAATATATTAGCTTTTTGTTTGAGGATAATATTGAAATACCGCATTGAGGTTTCAAAAGGTCTTAATTTGTTGACTTGATTTAAATTAATTTCGGTTTTACTTTTCCTGTAGTGTTATTGATGAGAATCTGGCACTGACAATACAGAGTGAATCTCGGAGGAGGAAAACTACATGATTATCGTCTCAGTCCATTAAATATACCTTGCAGACCTTGACTTGCCTCAAATTCTTCTTGTAATTTCCGAAATTATTTTCGCACTGTCATCACAAGCGCAAATGTTGACATAGTTTATTACGCAGGATGCCCTGAGGGGCATACCGTGTCTAAAAACGGGCTCCGTATCTTTTGACGCGGGATGCCCTGAGGGGGCTAACCGTGTCTAAAAACGGGTCGATTTTTTTCTTTTTTTCGTAGCAGCCACAAATCTGTACATTAATTTATTCATTAAACTCTACCCTCTCCTACTCGAGATGTATTGTTCTGATTGTCTTCAACAACAGCAGGCCAATCAAAATCCATTTTTGTCGCTTATATCGCGAAGGAGAGGACCCACTCACCCCTACCTGTGTGACGTCAACGCATCACTTGATTTATTTATTAAAAACGGATTAAATTTGTGGCGCCATATTGTTAGCATGTTGTGGACTCAAGTGTGCCGTTTTCAAACGGAAATTTCACCATTTTGAAGCAGTAAATCGAAAGAATAACTTCTAAGAAGAACTCGACACCTAAAACGGTGGAAATTGGAGAGTTACTGGCGAGGGAATCGTGCTTTGTTTGACAGCCCCGAACCACGATGGGAGACTTAAAAGAAGTCATTGAGAAGCTTACGTTATCGTAATGGAATATCCGATATTTCCGGTGAGACCCTTAGTAGCGTAATACAAGGGAAACAACATAACGCGATCTTCATGAATCAAAATATACAATTAGCAATGATAGTTTTATCAATCTGCGAAGCATACAGTTGGAATAAATGAATTTACCACAGCATCTTGGGTAAATGTCAGTATAGGCATCTTGTTACGCGGGATGCCCTGTGGGGCATACCGTGTCTAAAAAGGGGTCGATTTCTTTTTTTTTCTTTACTCGGGATGCCCTGAGGAGGCATACCGTGTCTAAAAACGGGTCGATTTTTTTTACGCAGGATGCCCTGAGGGGGCATACCGTATCTAAAAAGGGGTCGATTTTTTTCTTTTTTTTTTTTTTCGTAGCAGCCACAAATCTGTACATTAATTTATTCATTAAACTCTACCCTCTCCTACTCGGGATGGATTGTTCTGATTGTCTTCAACAACAGCAGGCCAATCAAAATCCATTCTTGTCGCTTATATCGCGAAGGAGGGGACCCACTCACCCCTACCTGTGTGACGTCAACGCATCACTTGATTTACTTATTAAAAACGGATTAAATTTGTGGGGCCATATTGTTAACATGTTGTGGACTCAAGTGTGCCGTTTTCAAACGGAAATTTCACCATTTTGAAGCAGTAAATCGAAAGAATAACTTCTAAGAAGCACTCGACATCTAAAACGGTGGAAATTGGAGAGTTCCTGGCGAAGGAATCGTGCTTTATTTGACAGTCCTGAACCACGATGGGAGACAGAAAAGAGGTCATTGAGAAGCTTACGTTTATACGTTATCGTAATGGAATTTCCGAAAATCCCGGTGAGATTCTCAGTAGCGTAACACAAGGGAAACAACATAATGCGATCTTCGGGACTCAAAATATTCCATTAGCAATGATAGTTTTATCAATCGGCGAGGCATACAGTTGGAATAAATGAATCAGCTACAGCATCACGCGTTAATGCCAGTATAGGCATCTTGTTTTTCATGGCAGCCACAAATCTGCACATTAATTTATTCATTAAACTCGCCCCTCTCCTACTCGGGATGTATTGTTCTGATTGTCTTCAATAAAAGCAGGACAATCAAAATCCATTTTTGTCGCTTATATCGCGAGGGAGGGGACCCACTTACCCCTACCTGTGTGACGTCAAAGCATCATTTGATTTATTTATTAAAACGGATTAAATATGTGGCACCATATTGTTAACATGTTGTGGACTCAAGTGTGCCGTTTTCAAACGGAAATTTCACCATTTTAAAACGGTAAATCGAAAGAATATCCTCTAAGAAGCACTCGACATTTAAAACGGTGGAAACTGGAGAGTTCCTGGCGAAGGAATCGTGCTTTGTTCGACAGTCTTAGACCACGATTAGAGAATGAAAAGAGGTCATTGAGCCGGCTTACGTTATCGTGATGGAACTTCCGAAACTTCCGGTGATGTCATACGTAACGAAACACAAGGGAAATAACGTAACGCGATCTTCGTGACTCAAACTTTTCCAATAGCAAGGATAGTATTATCAATCTGCGAAGCATACAGTTGGAATAAATGAATCAGCTACAGCATCACGCGTTAATTCCAGTATAGGCATCTTGTTCCTGTGCCTTTCGCGCGCTTTTATAAGCTAAATATAAAGCCAATGAACATTTTTTTTCTTTTCAAAAAAACAAAACAAAAAAAAAGAGTCCCAACCTAGCCTCCCACGCAGACGTTCTTGCCGCACGAACAGGAACAGGACCAGGAACGCGTGACGAACCCCTAAGATCGTCTGCGCAGGAGGCTAGTCCCAACCGTGCACATAACAGAAAAATCAGTGGTAAGGGCATTCGCCATATTAAATCGACTGATTTGGCTCCATTTTGAATCTTATTTAGTTAGAGTTTGTCATTTGTTTTTGCTTTGCTCTGAGGGTTTTTCTCTGGCTACATGTGTCAGGTTGCTCTTGTCTCCCCCCAAACCACAACCCAACATCTCAACTGACAATCACGAGCTCCACTTCGCGAACATGTTTCAATATAGTTTTTGAGGGACTATACTTCACTTATTATACCGGGTATTAGGTATTCTTTACTGATACATGGCGATGATGAACTAAAAAAAAATCGAAATCAAGAAATCGCGAATTTTGCGCGTTTCAACTTTCAATTACCAAAACTCATACCTAAGTCTTAAACTTTGGTATATGCATACAAAATACACAAGAAACGTTTCAAACCATAGTGTTTGCAAAGTGAGGATAAATAGGACGAAAAATAAACAATACTTCAGTTTCATTATGGGAAGAAACCTGACGTAGTGTAAAGATAAACTATGGTCTTACAAATTTAAAACTGTCAATAAACTGGTCTAGTAAACACGAAAGAAAAAAAGTTATGCAGCTCCCCCAACGCAACACTGGACGCTGCATAGCTTTTAAAGACGTTTCAGCGCGGAAAAGAAGCTTGTTAAAAGACTCATGGCCGCAACAAGAAACGCACCATCTTGCAACAAGATCAAATGGCTAGGCCTGGCAGTACAAAACTATCAGTAAAGCTAATTTCCTGGTTCAAACAATGCTTCAGATTCTGTTATTTCATAAGTCTCAACAAGAGGTGGTCAGAAAACAACCCCAGTTGAACCCAGCTAAAATACTTCATGCAGCATACGAAACCACAGCCGCTAAAAAGAATCAACAACTGAACTCGTAACACAGAAACACATGCGACGGCTAAACACAGGGCTTACTATCATGCACATCCTCCAAATTATCATATTAACACGCCAAATATGTACAAGAACATAAAACGGTCGAAAAGGCGAGACGAGAAGCGACGAACATGTTAAAAAGAGTATTGTTGCCTAGGCCTTCCAAAATCATTTTACGCATGCCCTTCCTTCAGAGAAATAAGGTCCTCGATTCCTGAGAAGACGTCACAATATCTGCTGGACCCATTTTGCTCAAACCTCGGCCGCCGTTTATAGCGCAAATTTTCGAAACTTCGCCGAGCAACGGAAAATGTAGATTTAAGCTAATCTATTTTTTTTTGAATTGTAAGTAGACTTATTTAGGCGAAAAAGTGGGTAGTTAGGTGCACCTTAATTTAAAAGAAAGGCGTTGAAGCATTATGAACGAAAACTGACAAATTTCAGTAATAACGATGGAACCTATACCGTAGTCATGTCCATCGTGACATAGGAACAAAGTTCTGCTTTGTGATTGTAATGCGCTAGCAATAAATAGTTTGACCAATTTAAATCATTTGGGAACTGTTCTTCAGACACGAAAACAATTCAGTTACACTTTCAATAAAATCATATACGCGTCCTATGCGCAACATCTAAAGAAAAGGATATTTCGTGGCCTTAATATCTCTCAAGATGACTCCATTTAATTGCATTGCGCTTTCTTTCTGCACTTTATTTCTTGCGCCATAACATTGTTGTTTTCGTATGCCCAGGACGCTACTCTGTTTAGACGTTTGTTCATTGCATCACTTGATGAAACGAAATACATGCACTCTTTCTTTTTTTTTTTTTTCAACATGTCTTTCTGAAATTATGAAATCTCTTCAGCCGAAATTACCGCAAATTCAATGGCATGCGAAAAAGCTAGGCAAAAGGGTTTTCAAACGTCGAATTGCAGGTAAATGATAAAAATTGCTCCTGTTATTCAGTGACTTTTGGAGGTACTTGTGAAATTTGATTTTGCAAATGCCGAAAAAATTACTGCGGTGCCGAAATGGGATACTTGCCCGCTTCAGCTGAAAAAGCCGCATGCATGGGAATGGCGACGACAGTGCAAAGTTTATTTCCATATGTATGGCCGGTGGCTAGGATTTTGAGAACTGAAGTGAATTTTTTTAACATTAATTATAAAAATCAATACGAGGATCCTTTTATAGGATACTGAGCTTGGGCTGTCCCCGATTAGATACTGACATTCAAACCTATAGAGCCTTTTAAGGGCGAGAGGGGAGGGGAGGGGAGGGGAGGGGAGGGGAGTGGGGGCGGGGAAACCTGATCCTAGGTGTTAGGCCCCAAACTATTCAATACGCTCAATGTTATGGGGGGAGGGGCGGGGGGGGGGGGGGAGGGAGGTTAAAGAAATGTGAAAGGCGTAGAGTGGGGAAAACATTTGGCCACTCATGGAGCAATTAAATTGCATGGAGTATTTTGAACCACTTCTGTTAAAATTTATTCTTTTTTAGTCTGTCTTTTAATTTCTAAATTATATTTCAGCTGTTGCACATATTCTCTGATAGATGATATCTTACAAGAAGCAGGATAACCCATCATCTTTTTCTCCTCTAAAACCTAAACATTCATGTATATCCTGGTCTATTTTGCACAATTAACAGATAGCATTCTTTGAAATTCCAATTTTAAATAGCAAGGAATTCGTTGCCATGACCTTCGGAGTAAATCAATCGACGTCCAGCTCAAATACTCTACAGCTGAAAGTTCACAGTCCCTAAGGCCCGGTTCATACGTCGAACTTTACATGAGCCGAACCTAATACCTATTAAGGTCGACCCAAATAATTAAGTTCGGCAGTTGATTCAGACGTCGAACCTAACTGAAGTCGAACTTAATTAAAGCTCAAGCGAGAAAGTAGATTTTCGTGGTCAGCGGCTGTTGTTTTTCTCAACAAGATTCAAAATGGCGGGAAAGATGAGTTCTGACATGGAAAAGCTTGTTTGGTAAAATTGAATTTTAGTATTAGTCTTTATTGATATCTCTTATAATTTTTTATAGTTGTTATATTTTTATATAAAATTTTTAAATTCATGTAAAGCGCTTTTGAGTTAATGTTAAAATTATAAATTATTATTAATATTATTATTATTATTATTATTATTATTATTATTATTATTATTATTATTATTAAAATAATGAAGACAGGCCAAACACGGCTTCTATTGGTCGAGATAGGAAGAATATGACCTTCAATACTAATTTGCTCTTACGAGTACGTCTTTCAAAGATCTCCCTTTTCTGTACGAAAGTAGGGAAGGGTCTTTATAGATCTCTCTTAGTAGAGGCTGATTTTCTATCAAGTGCCATTTACTCATCTGAATAGTTTTAGGTTAGGCACTGAAGGGCGATATTCCGTAACAAACGGCAAAATGTTTTTGTGCGTTTTTTGTTTGTTTTGTAGTGCTGACATTGTCTCGCTGAAATTGACTTCTGAGAGAGTTTTATCTATAAGGTTATCGAGTTAACCTCTGTAGCGTAATCTCTGTTTGAATAGAGTAATGTTTTCTTCAAATGTTGTTTTGAAGATTTTGTTCTGAGTAGTCTTGACGCTTCGCCTTTGATGTAGCCTGTATTGGAAAGTTTCTGTCGGTTTGAAGTGCGTGTGCACATCAAGAATATATTCTTTTTTTAAAATCTTTCGCATCTCAGACAAGTATAATTAGTTGTTTCTAAACAAAAAGAACAAGCACGTTCCTCTTTTCCCGCCATCTTGTTCAGAATGAGGTCCTTTGCGCATGCCAAGTCGATGGAACGCGCAGACCTCTGGGATAGATATAAATTATATAATTTATACGTAATGTATGCATTTGGTTCGGCACATGTAAAGTTCGACGTATGAATCAAAGTCGAACTTTTGCCGTTCTATTCGACTGGCGCAGTCGAATAGAACGGTGGGTCGACCCAAATACAAATCTGTCGATCCTAACTGATTCATACGTCGATCTTTACATGCGCCGAACCAAATGATTAGGTTCGGCTCATGTAAAGTTCGACGTATGAACCGGGCCTTACCCAGTTTTCCTGACTCTTTTGATACAAAATATAAAAATAAATCATGGCAGAAAATCTCGAGATAAAAAAAAATAGTGTTTCCGACAGACGGCTTTGTTTGCGGTTCGCGCGATGTTACGCCGCATTTAAAAATCTGACCCTTAAGTTCTTCAAAGAGCAGATAACTCTATCTAATGGATAAAATTTTCTCTCCAGCGGATAAAGTGTACTCCAACGAGTACATTTTATTCGCTGGATAGAGAGTTATCCGCTGTTTGATCAACCGCGGCCTGGTGTACGCTGCGCACGACTTTTGATAGAAATTTGGATTCATTCAGCTGACGCGTGCACCTTGGCTAGGTGGGTGGGCTACGCGCTTTCTTGCAGCCAAAAACCCTTTCGAGCCTCCTTCTAAATCGAAGCTTGATTGATGAGTCAACTCGGATACCTTACAACTTCAACAGTTCAATTCTTAAAATTCTGTGAGGTTTAATTCCGTATCTGACCCAAATATTTCGTATTTCTGACGAAAATATATACAACAAACTGTCTTTTGTAAAAACGTCTCCCTCAACGCAAGCTCGCTTCTAGTCCTCCGAAGACGAGCTCATTTAGGGATCTTACGAAAACACGGCGGCGACGGCAACGAAAACGGCCATAAAAAGAAAAGATTTCATGAGAACAACAAGGGCTATGCTAGTGCGTTGAAAAAGTAGTACCTTGCGCATTTTATTTCGCAAAAGGGAGATAGACCCAAATAAAAAAGTGAATCGAATGAATAATTTTAGTTTTTGAATTTACTAGAACTCCCACAATTATGACGATTTTGAACCAATGTCGAGAGGTAACGAGATTTTTATTGTCTATAAACGAACTGGCAACTAGCCTAGTAGACCGAAAAACAAAATCAACGCAACCACATGGTAGGCATGGCAAGGTCCAAGCCCCTGGACACTTAGATTAGGAACCTGAGATATAACTAATTTACGAATCAAAACAACAACAACTTTCAGTTTAGAAACACCAATTAGTAGGAAAGCTGCATTTGATGACTTGCTAGGAAAGCTTGACCATATCTATAATAACAGATAATTACGATTGAATTAACTGCAATGGACCGTATTTACCATAGAGATTTCCCAATTTTTATGAGTATATTTGTGTAAATTGTTGTACTAGGTCTCGAATATTGGCGATTCCCTTGACATTGTCGACCATCCCCTGTATACTCATGAGCTGCATACCGGTTTGGTGCTCTTGATGTTCAGAGAAGGCATTTTAAATTCTAGACAAAGGTGTATATGTTTGTTTCTATTATTTGGTCCACGAATAGCCGTAGCTAGCGCCAAACATCAAATAATCTAATATAAGAACAGTTTTTGGTTCCAACAGTCTCTCGTTCCTAGTAATTTAAAATGAATTGGGATGGTGTTTTCCTCCTTGCATTCTCTGTAACGATTGTTCAAGTTTATAAAACGGTTAGTTCTACTTCATAGATTGTTGGGTTCTCTTCTGGAAGATAAACTTTAGGAAAGGTGAGATAATTTTGAGGTTGCCAGCATATCTCAAAGATTTATAGGACTACATCTCTCTCTTCTTTTTTGTTATTTTCCTTGATTCAGACTTGCTCTTCTCTCCACCGTTGGCGCACGAAAGGTAAAAGTAACTTATACTTATCGTTGGGTAATGAAATCCTACTTACAGCCCTTCCAACAGGATATTTTGACCAAATATTGCTGGTGGCAAATCCTGCAACTGATTCTCATCCAAACGCCTGCGAACAAATAAATCAAAGAGAGGTTACTACGCCTTTCAATAGCATGCGAGCTGTGAAAGTTGATCATGAAGATTCCACAAACGGTTGTTTTTCACTGCAGTTAATTATAGCAGGGAAGAAAACAAGGAAGTTTAGCCTAATGGGGTCTAAAGTTCCCGTCCTTTGACTTTGATTGGTGGATGTTCATACATGTTGTTGGTTTTTATTCTCAAAGTCTGTTGGTGATCGCCGTAATTAACTGTAGTAAAAACGCAATCGTTATTTGTTGTTCGTATGTTGTTGAAAAGTGAGGAAAGAAAGAATAAAAAAGTTACGTTGGAAGGCCTATTCAACGTTGGTATCGCAGCTTTTCGTTAAAACGCAACTTCCTGGGCTGCTGAGAATTAGCGCTTGTCTTGTTTGAGTGTGAGCAACACAGCATTAAAAGGTCGTCGTGGGGATGAGAGCATGAGCCACTCAATACATCAGGGGAACTGTTAAAAGTTTCTTAACGGCACTCGTGGAAACTGGTTGCTGCTGTTTCTTTAAAAAACTTAAGAACTATTTAACATTCAGCAGAGAATTGCCAACTATTTCTAGTTGTTTTTTCTCTTTTTATCTTTTAGTTAACCATATATTTGTATTTTTACTGAAAACAATTCTGCAGAACTTGCTGTTACTTATTTAAAACGTGAAGGTTGTTCGGTACTGGGCTTAATAAAGGTCAAATTTCAAACTCTAGCAATACAAGCACATGGAAAGTGACGGGAAAGGGAAAGGCTCAGAAGACCAGAAAATCAAATAATAGAACAAGCAACAACTATACCAAAAGAAGACTAAATAAAAAATAAAATCGTAGATACAACAATCCTAACTTGTTGTTGTCGAGGTATCGAAATTTATTATAAATTCCCTTAGTTAGTACGCGCGGTGTTATTGGCCAATTTTTGCGGGACGTATTTCACTGTACGGCCCGCTAATTTTGAAAGTAGTCCTTTTCCTGCGCGTCCGATTAACCAGAGAGATATAATAAATATATTACTAACCTCGTTTTCTCGGTAAGTTACGGATTCTAGACAGTGCAAATTATCTCCGGTAAGAAGTATAGGAGATAATGTCTTTCTACGGGTTATTCCCTTAAGGATGTAGAATTCATTAGCGCTTTTGTTATATTAGCCACTATCAGTCACTCTGCTATTCGGGTATAAATAGTTGTATTTGTGCCGTTAGTCGCTCTCACTCCAGTACTGTATGCCAGGCTTTACGTTTTCATTTTCACTGGCAGCTTCGAAAGAGAATCCTCCCGTTTCTGTTTTGCCGGAGATAAGTCCTGCTTCCTCCTTCGGTTTTCACGCTGTGGTTTTTAAGAAGGTCGCCGAGTCTATGGGGTCTGTTTTAAGGCAGATTTCGTCTCTTGTTTATTCACACGTGGACAGTTTAAGGTCGCTGTTAAGCGTGCTAGGCGCAACCGATACCTTTTTTGGAGTAAAGGCAACAAGCAGCAATTTATGCACGCCGAGGCCGTGCTGAAACCGCAAAGGAGGCTCTGAATAGCAACGCCGTTGAGAAGACGAAGAATGTTATCGCAGAAGGCATTTCCCCTCGTATCTATAAGATAATAAAAGCTATTAAAATACCCAACAAGAGGACTTCAGTTGGGCTTCTGTGCAGGAATATTAATCTGATGAGTTGGCATTCGACGCCGAGGTTGAGAAAAGGTTGTTTCGTTCCGAAAAAAAGGCTGAGAAAAAAGTAAAGGAGTCCGAGAAGAAGCGTGTTCGTAAATGATTCCACAAATATCCTGGTTATGATTCTGGTTGCGGTGCTTATTCTAATTCGACTTGATTCTACCTGATTCGTGTGGTCTTTGCTCAGGGCCCGGCGTCGCGTGGCCAGCAGAGCGCCCGTCCAGTTGATCCTTGTTTTAAGTTGAGTATTTATCTGTTTTCTCTTACACTGTAGTTTGGATAGTTTGTACCTCTGGCTTTTTTCCCTGGTACTTGAAGCAGGTCTATGTTCTCCAAGTGAACATTGTTTCCTTTCCTTTTTTTATAGCGTAGAATGCCAATTATCTCCGGTACGAAGTATAAGAGATAATGCGTTTCTACGGATTATTCTCATAGACATGTAGAGATCATTAGTGCTCATTACTGTTCATTAGTGATTTCCATAGACATGAAGAATTCATTAGTCGTTTTGTTATATTAGCCACTATCAGTCGCTCTGATATACGGGTTGAAATACTTGGTATTTTTGCCGTTAGTCACTCTCACTCCAGTACGTTTCCCAGGCTCTGCATTTCATTTACATTTTCCCCTCTTTTTAAATTCAATTTCCTATTTTCTTTTTCATATATTTTTTCTACTTTTTGTGGTGTGAATAAGGTCACTTGGGGTCTTCGTGTCCGGGTAAAGGTGAGGAACGTTGCAAGTGGCTCTGCCTTGGGCGATGAAGTTTCTGCTTTTTTAGTTCATTGTTGCAATCACAAGAAATCAGAGTATTCTTCGAAAGAGTCAGGCGTTAAGGGTCGTTTAGCACAGTCGGCGGTGTTTTGGGAGGGGACTCTAAAGAGGCTCCGCCTTTTTTCTTCTTTATAATCGTCCAACAGCATTATTTCTTACCCTTTTAGTTTAATTCTTGTCGAATAGCAAGTCCACTTTGATGAACCCTCAGTTTGTTCAAGCAGCTGCAGTACTGTATTCTCGATTTGTTGCAGGAATATTTGACCGAAGAGCACGATTACCCTCCCACTGTTGCTGAGTTCAAGAAACTTTGCCTACCAGCAGTTAAATTTTATTTGATTAAGCTCAGATCTCGTTAACAGGGTTTGCGTTCCCTGTTTTTTATTTGGGACTTGAAGTGTGGCTTTCACTCTGTAGACATTTCTGGGCCTCATAAGCAGTTCTTAAGTTAAACTTTTTCCTGGAATTAAGAGGGAGTCGTTAGGTTATCTACCCTTACCGTTTCGCCTTTTGGTCGCAGTACCGCTTCTTATTATTTTACAAAGCTTTTGCATGCCCTGATTATGAGGTTGCGTTTTATGTCCCACAACTGTTTAGTGTACCTGGATGATGACATTTTCGGCCATCTTGACCACGTGTCTTCTCGCACTTGCAGTCTTATCCCACGTTCTGACTTATCCTCGGCTGGTCCCTTACAGAACGCGAGCATGTCGTGCTGGGAGTCCGTCCAAATGGGGACGTGGCTAGTTATCGTGATCAACATTATTCAACACATATTTCAAATTCCGTATCACTGAATTAGAAAAAATTGGAGCGTACCCTGCCTTCCTTGATTTTGGTAGGCCGCGGAAGCTACATGGATCTAGCTCGCCTCGCGGGTTTCATTCTGATTTCCCTCTCCTTGGCGGTTGTTCCTATCTCTCCGTTTTTCACCAGAAAAATATAGTTTTTATTCATTCTAGTCCTTCTTGGGATGTGTCGTTTATTTTTATCGCGGCATTATAACATGAGCTGAAAAGGTTTGGCTGCAGCATATCGATTCCTTCAATAGGTAGACCGTTAGAGGTGTATTTTTTGTGCCGATGTAGCTAGTTATACCGGCGAATTTGCATTTGGCGGTTATCAGTAGCCACCGTGGGAAACGATCCAGTGCATGGCATGTTTAAGCTGCAGCTGACATTGGCACGACTTCCACTTATCGCGAACTTAAAGCAGTAATCGTCGTTTTGCAGTCTTACGCTGAGAGGTCTAGCCTTCGGAGGGTGAAAGTCTGTGTGGATCCGGACAATATGGGGGCTACGCGTGTCCTTGCTGTTGGCAGTCCCAAGCCGGATTAGCAGCAGGTTTTAGCAGTGACATATACAAGTTATGCCTGTCACAGTGGTTACCAGTGACCAAAATGCCTGTGCCGATTTGCTCAGTAGGTTTCCCGACCGAGATAACTGGAGCCTGAATCCTGCGGATTTTCAGTGGTTCGACGCAGAAGGGCATGCGTATTCCGTGGACCATTTTTGTTCTCATTGTAATTCGCATGTGGCCAGATTTAAAAGGTGGGGACCGTTGTTGTTTCGACTGGCCTTCCACTTCTTTTTGGCTTTTCCTGTATAGCGGTCCTACTCATTTTGCGCCTTTTGTGAGAGATTCCATCGTCCTTCCCAGGGATGAGTTGCTCGAAGCATGGTTAGCGCTAACCATTGGTTAAGAGGTATTAAAACCTATAGATTTTCATGGTATTTAACTCGGGCTAGCGCTAACCATGCTTCGAGCAACTGCGGGGCCCATGTTGCTAGATCTACTAATTGAACTGACGTCAAGGCAAGCGGATAGCGTACAGAAGGCATCCTCCGTGCTCACTAGGTGCCTTTCGTTCAATATGTTGCCGTTACGACTCAATTTCCGCTGAACTTCTCCACTCGGTTAGTATTGTTTTGAACGTCTTTTTTTCCCTTTGTCTTCCCTTTAATTCTTTTCTGACCAGGATTCCGGAGTCGCGGGTTTTTCTCCAAGCTGTGTAATCGTAGTCCACCCCTTTTCGATTTGTTTACAGTTCGGGTGGCGTGGTGTTCCCTCGTTTTGCTCTTATCCCGTGCTTGCGTAATTTTCCCTCGGTTGCTCTTTTTTTTTTCTAATTTCTCGCGAACATTTCCTGTTATTTCGTGGAAAAACTTATATCTGTAAAAAAAGTTTTGTTATGTTTTCGAGTTTCCTGGTTACCTGGTTAGTGATTTTCCTTTTGTTTTGTATATTTATTTTGCCAGATATTCGTTATTTTGGCATTTGGGGTGAAGCTCAGCAGCTGCTCGTCCTGGTTTGTTTGCCCGAGTTCGGCTTCTATTTGACCTGATTCTTTCCTAGACTGGTCATAGCACTGTTGGTAGGTACTCTTCGGCTTGGAGACGTTGGCCCCAGTGGGTCTAGGCAAAGAAAGAAGTTCCACACCTTCCCGCGCAGCCTCTGCAATTTCGCCAGTTATATTTTGGATTTGACCGAAACTGCTTCCCTAAGAGACGCTGGGTGTTCCGTCTTCGACTTCGCGCTTAATTTACTGTTTTCGATGAGATCACAAGGTTGTCGGTTTGGAGTCCCCATCGTAGAATCCGAAAGTTATTGAAGCCGCTAAAGGTGCTAAGAGGAAGTTACCCAAGCCGGTTCAGCCCAAGAAGCCTTTGTACCATTGTAGGGGTTGCTCAGTTCTACAACACTGCTTCCGTTTCTCTCGCGAGCATTCGCTTCTTAGTTGTGTCGTTAGTCGGATCTGCGGATCTTTTTCCGTGTTTCTAAATTGTTCTGCATTAAGGTTAAAGATATTTCTTTAAGTAGTGCTGGTATGTCCATCTTCATTACGTTTTTAAGACCGAGTCCGGCAGGTCGGGAAAGTTCTATTTGAGTGGGGCCGGAATTTTGCCTTAATTCTGCCGCAGTGAGCGCGGTGAGGGTTTTTCATTTATAGATGCTTGTTGGTTCTATCACAATTTTTTCTGTTATTTTCGTTTGTGTTTTGGCTTTCGTCAGGAATGCGATATTTCTGAAGCTTTTGCCTGGTACTCTGAACAGGCCTATGTTTTCTATGTGAATATTGTTTCTTTTGCTTATGTTATAGCGTATAAGAGATAGATTGTCCATGTCGTGTCATTGGTTTGTTTACTGTGACCCAGTGGGTCATGAAATTTATCAAACATGATTTTATTGGCAGGAATTTCTGGTTTCTTTTATCAGCTTATCACCCAGTACCTTAATGTTATTTCTTGCATTTTTTCCAAAGCGAAATATTAAATAAGAACAGGACTGATTAGTTCACGTTAAGCTGTTACTGAATCAGGTTTTCTAAATAAAGTCTACGAGGGCGAAAGTCCATTGGGGTATCGCAAAGTTCACCGTTGTGCTTATATTCTTTATTGTTCTTCTGAATTCATTTTGGGTTGTTTCAAAAACCGTCAACATCACTTTTAACAAAGAAAGGCTAGTTTTCTAATATTAGTTTTTATCATACTATAGTATATACAAACAAACTCCCAAACTATGCATGTATAGCTTTATTTTGCAGCTGTCAGTGTATGGATTCATGCGGAAGACAAAATGTCTTAGATCTCTGTCAAGAGAAAATGTAGAAAAGACGTTGGGACGGTCAACAGATTTTATGAATTGGAGGGTGTCAAATTTTAATCCTTTCAGGAGTAGATCTGTCAGAGATCATTTTAGTGGCGATAAGTCCTAAAAGTCCATTATTACCATATTATCAACTATAAATTTCTTTCAGAGCGCATTTTATATTATGTAACATTTGGGAATTCAAACTACTTACAGATCTTTCAACTTAGTATTTTGATGAAAAACATCCTGTGGTAAATTCTGTAACTGGTTTTTGTGTAAATACCTGTAACATGAAAGGTAAACTAAGATAATTAAGATAAATATAAAGCCAATAAAGGTAATTTTCTTTTCAAAAGACTTGTCCATACCGTGCGCATAACAGAAAAATCAGTGGTGAGGGCATTCACAATATATTATAATGAAAGTCACGAGCTTTACTTCGCGAATGTGTTTCGATTGCTTCAAACGGCTATTAGGCATTTTTCTCCGATACATGACAACAATAAGCAAAAAATAACTCGAAATCAATAAATCATAAATATTGCGCTTTCCTGATCTATGGCAAACAAAATATAGAAACAAAATATAAGTTATGTTAGTTTTAAAATGAATAAATAGCAAACACATTTCAAACCATAGTGTCTGCATTAAAGATAAATAGGAAACGAAAAATAAACAATACTTCAGTTGTATTTTGGGAAGAAACCTGACGTTGTCTACAGATAAACTCACAACTTAATTTTTCCCTTTCAACTGATGCGATCCAAGGAGGATCGAAATTATGATCCTGCAAATTCAATACTGTCAACAAACTGGTCTAAACAAACGAAAGGAATTTGTTTGGCTCCCCTGAAACAACACTGCAAGCTAGTAATATAACTTTATACTGAAGTTTCAGCCGTTAAAGAAAGAAAAAAAGGATCGTCCAAAAAAACTCATGGCCATAATAAGAAACATCTTGCAACAGAACAAATGATCAGGCGTGGCAGTACAAAAACGTTTCGGTCCAAACGATGCTCCAGATCCTATCATTACATAAATGTCACTGACACAAATTCCTGCAACGACCGCAGTTAAACCCAGTTACAATGCCTCATACAGCATTAGAACCACAGCAGCTTAAAAGAAGCAACAAGAGATCACATAAACAGACCCACTGAACTCGCAACACAGAAACACATGCAACGGTTTAGCACAGGGCTTACGTCTATCATACAGATCCTAAAAATGTACAAAAGGATAGACGAGAAGCCATAAACATGATGGTAAGAGTATTGTGGCCTAGACCTTCCAAAATCATTTTACGCGTGCCCTTCCTTCAAAGAAATTAGGGGAAGTATCACGAAAATTTGATGTCCTTTCAAAACCCAAAAATGTTTCTCTGACAATTAACAGAAACAAAAAATTATTTGTCAATTTTTGTTATAAATTATCACCCCAGTGCAAAACTGTCCCTTAGTGCCTCTGGCCAGAGACAGAGTTGGCCGGAATGGATTGAAACTTGAAAAATGTTAGGCTAATGTTTTTCAAGTTTTCGTATATTTGTTTCCAAAATGCGCTAGACCAGAGTACGAGTTGTTCTTGTCAAGAATTGAGTTGATTTCTATCCTCTCGTTGTTCTAGAATTATTTTGTAGCAAAGTGAAGGTCTTATTTCACCATTTTTCAACAAAAGAGGTCAAAAACCCTACGATACTTCCCCTTTAAGAGAAGACGTCACAATAGCCGCTTAACCTCGGCCGCCATTTATGGGGCAAATTTTAGAAACTTCGCCGAGGAACGAAAAATGTAGATTCAAGTAAGGAAACTTATTTTATTGATAAAAGTGGGTAGTAAGGTGTACTTTAATTTAAAAGAAAGACGCTGAAGCATTATGGAAGAATCAAAAATTGGGAAACTGACCAATTTCAGTGATCTTTAATACGATAGCAGGGGCGTAGCGTCCATATACGCACGTACGCCCGTGCGTACAGCTGAGATCTGAAAAATTTTCTCATTAAATTTGCTGGGTAATAATTTCATATTTTCACATTATATTTCATATTTTCACATTACACAATAATGGCAAAGTGCGTTTGAGTGGTAAGCAAAAATAGGAAAAACGCCTCACAAGATGGAAGCACAAATGGAGTGGCATGGATCCGAATGTGACGCCGCAGACTTTGGTTGAGACTCTTGACCACGCAAACTCCCAATTTCATCCCGGTGAATATGTTGCTCTCGTAACATTGTTTACTTATTCTGCGTCTACATGCACTGCCGAATGTAGCTTCAGTAGTATGAAGAGACCAAAATCTCCTCTGCAAAGTACGATGATGGACGAAAAATAAGCTCCTTAGCAATCCTCCATATACATAGACATAAGAACGTGGATATTGACAGGTTGGTAACGGAATTTGCCTGTCTTAACGGTGACACCTCGCCCTTGGCTTGTGACCTGTCTTCATTGTTTGTTTTTTTTTTTCTTTTCGAGACACATGCCCCCAGACCCCCCTAGTTATAAGCAACTTTCGCGCTTACGAAAAATTTATTCTCGTGCGTACATCTTCAAAATCCCACGCTACGCCCCTGGATAGAGTTTCATACCATTGTCGTGTCCATCGTGTCATAGCAACACAGTTCTACTTTGTGATTGTTAATGCGCTAGCAATAAATAGTTTGACAAATTTCAATCATTTGGGGACTATTCTTCAGACACAGAAACAATTTACACTTTTAATAAAATCATATACGTGTCCTGTGCGCAACATCTAAGGAAAATGATATATTGTGGCCTTCATATCTCTCAAGATGACTCCATTTAATTGCATTGCGCTTTCTTTCTGCACTTTATTTCTTGCGCCATAACATTGTTATTTTCTTATCCCCAGTACGCTACTCTGGTAAGACGTTTGTTCATTGCATCACTTAATGAAACGAAATACATGCAGGCGGTTTTTTTTTTTTTTTTTTTTTTGCAGTCGGCTGTTAAGATGTCTTTCTGAAATTATAACTGATAAGTATATATTCCGTGCACACTTCGGCCAAACTAATTTTTGATTTTTCCAACCAAAACAGAAAAAGGAAATATTTCTTATCCTCATCATATTTACATATTTTAAAGTACAGAATAAAAAAGAAAAAAAAAAGAAAATGGTCAGAAAAATCGATCATTTTTCTATTTTTCTAATTTGACGCTAAATTCAAAAATACAAAAAAAATACTGTTAACGGCTGAAAACTATTTTGCTACTTTTTTATTTTCTTGTTATTGTTGGAAAAGTGAGACAAATAAAGTAATCTCCGAGTCCTGGATCATTTTTCTATTTTTTCCGTTTTTCCCCAAAAAATAGAAAAACAGAAAAATGAGAAAAGGATATTTATTCACACCATTTTTTCATTTTTTTCATTTTGCTCAAAAAATGAAAAAATGGAAAAATGGCATAGATATCGTCCAATTATCCATTATTCTATTTCCACATGAAAAATGCCACAAGGATTTCGACCGAATTTTCTTTTTTTATTTTCCATTTTAATCTATCGTAAGTTTGAAAATTGAAATATGATGGATGTTACTAAAACTAGGAAAGGGAAACCAGGGACCAGAAACGGTGAACGGGGAACGGGGAACGGGTGGCTGAGAACGGGTGTGCAGCGGTAATCCCTATAAGAATTCAAAATAGGCTATTTAATGCAACTTAAAGAGCGCCTTTAAGGTTTATCTAAGATTTTTTGGTAGACATTCAGGGTTGAGTTTCATAATAGGAACTTACAGTGATGGTCAGTGAAAATCAAAGAAATCGTGGCCACGGTCATCAATCGATTTCGCTGATACTTTGTCAGTTTGAAGGCCTAGGTAAGTAACTGAAGGATATACAGTTAAGCCTGGTTCACACTAGCGATATAACGACATAACGACATAAGCAAAACGACATAAAAAGGTCATTATGTCGTTATTTTTGTAGTGTGAACATGTAGACATAATGACATAATAGCAACATAATGACATGGACATAACCACATATGGAAAAAAAACTGATCTTTTCCTTGCATGTTCCTTATGTCGTTATGTCTGTCGTTATGATGTTATATTTCAGCTGAAATAAGTGTGATAATCAGTGACATAACGACATAGAAAAGAACCAATCAGAGCGCCACAAGATTTGTCGAACCCAGTTCGCATTACCACAATTTTTAATATGGCGGCTACTGTGGAGTTGACAGACATGACGTAGAGAATTTATTGACCTTGGTGCGGCTCGTGTAGATGAAGAAGAACTTGCTAAAGCGGTTCGAAGTTATCCAATATTGTATGATTATGATAAAAGCATAAAAGAATTTAAAGACCAATAGAAAAAAGAAAACGCGTGGAAGAAGGTTGCAGTCCTGAAATACTGGACGCACCCACTCTTTTCTTCGAGCAATTTTTTCACTTGGCGTCGTCGAAGAAAAAGAAACAAAATCATCGCAAAGGCAACAAGCGTTTCTTCCGCCATATTTAAAGTATTCTGTTCACCTAACCTTATGTCTTAATGTCAGTGTTCACATTACCGACATAAGCGATTATGTTGTTATGTCATTATGCTGTTATGTCGTTATGTTGCTAGTGTGAACCAGGATTTAGTTTTGAAAATCTAAAATAATCCAAACTCAGCAAGGAATAAAGCTGACCCGGTAGTGGCTCAAATGCTCTGATATTAAAAAAAAAAAACAGTTCAGTCATTGATGTTTAGGTTTGCGGTTTTAAATCGTTAGGATCTAGCAGCACTTTTGCACGAAAGTCGATCAAAGTTCAATAAAATTACAATTCAGCGGCTTAGAAATCTACAACTCTCGCGTATAAGAGAACAATGCAATATTTGCATCAGTCGCGGGAACAGTTACTTCCGATTGGCTGATAAAGTTTCTCATCCTTAATAAAAATAAATTTAATTGTTCCAGGCTGTATTAACCGGGGAACTGGCACATCGTTAAGTACAATATTTTAGAATATGACTTATTTTAAATCAACGGATGTAAATATCAGCTTGGAAGCCAAGTCGCTCGTCTGTGTCGTGTGTAGGCTCGATTTCAGCCGTCTCCCGGGTCCTGTCTTTAGATTTCAAAGTCGCGGAAAACAATTTTATTGAACTTTGATCGGCGTTCGCGCAAAAGGGCTGCTTGATCCTTACGATTTAAAACCGCAAACCTAAAAGTCAATGACTGAAATGTTCTTTGTTAAAATATCGAAACATTTGAGCCACTACCGGTCAGCTTTTTTCCTCTCTGAGTTTGGGCTATTTAGACTTTTGCATAATTGAGAAAAGTGTGTCTACTTAATTCGAGCTCAGTTCGCTCACAAACGAGCAAAGATGAAAGTAATTGCTATGTTTAGACAGACGAAGAATCAATGTATTCAATTATACCTAGGAAAGATTCGCAGCTATGTAAACGTCTGTGTAGCGAGAAGCTGAAAAGTGAAAATCTCGAGTTCTCGCGAGGTAAAATCCGAGCTTGCCGTAGGGTGACCGTTTTTCGCGGTTTTCTGCCGCTATATGTAATATTTTAAAAAAAAACTAACTGTATATCCTTCAGTTATTTACCTAGGCCTTCAAACTGACAAAGTATGAGCGAAATCGATTTTTGACCCTGGCAACGATTTCTTTGATTTTTACTGACAATCACTGTTAATTCCTGTTATGATTCTTAACCCTCAATATCTGCCAAAAAATCTGAGATAAACCTTAAAGGCGCTATTTAAGTTGCATTAAAGAGCATATTTTAAATTCTTATAGGGATTACCGCTGTACACTCGTTCCCAGACACCTGTTCTCCGTTCTCCGTTTCCGGTTCCCCGTTCCCGGATCGGCGTTCGTGGTTTTCGTTCCTGGTTTAACTAACATCCACCATACTGTCGATCGATTAAAATGAAAAAAACAAAGCAAAAAAAATAATAATAATAAAAAATAAAAGTTCAGTTGAAATTCTTGTGACTTTTTTCTATTTGTCATGTGCAAATCGAATAATCGAATAATAATAATCCATCATATTTCAATTTTCAAACTTACGATAGATTAAAATGGAAAATAAAAAAAAAAGAAAATTCGGTCGAAATCCTTGTGGCATTTTTCATGTGGAAATAGAATAATGGATAATTGGACGATATCTATGCCATTTTTCTATTTTTTCATTTTTTGAACAAAATGGAAAAAATGAAAAAATAGTGTGAATAAATAGCCTTTTTTCATTTTTTGGTTTTTCTATTTTTTGAGGAAAAACTGAAAATAGAAAAATGATCTAGGACTCGGAGATTACTTTATTTTTCTTACTTTTCCAACAATAACAAGAAAATAAAAAAGTAGCAAAATATTTTTGAGCCGTTAAAGGTATTTTTTTGTATTTTGAATTTAACGTCAAAATTAGAAAAATGGAAAAATGATCGATTTTTCTGACCATTTTCTTTTTTTTCTATTTTATTCTGTACTTTCAAATATGTAAATATGATGAGGATAAGTAGCTCATGTCTGTCCTACATGATCACTCTAGTCACTGTCATTAGCATAGTACTTATAACTCTCCAGAAATGATAGCAGCCCATGTCTGACCTACATTTGTTGGAGTCATACACAGAGAGAAAAATGATAGAATTGAGTTGGTGCGTGACCTGTTCTACCTACAGTATTAGACTTAATTGGCGTGAAGGCGTTCAGAGCGTATATATAGTTTGAAAGCGTCAGATTTCCAGCGGCCAAGAGTGCGGATTTGAGCGTCCGAGAAACCCTTATCGGCCGCAAGCGAAGCAGTGCCAATTCGGAAGCTGTGGCCCTTATATCTACTAGGGTCAAGGCTGCAAAAGTGTAAACAACGAGAGAGTTCGGTGTTAAATTGGTAGACCGTAATAGGTGCGAGGTTTTGTCGACAGAATAACGGGCCCGGTAGGACCCCTCGCGTTTGGCAATATTCTACCATTGCTTGCACGGGGCAGAACGGCAGAGTTTCCTCGCGTTCAATTAAGATTTCAAAGGGTTTCCGGTCGGTATTGTGCTTAAATGCGGTAATAATGATCTTAATCATTTGTGGTTGGCCATTGTGTACCAAAAATTTTAAATCCTTAAATTGTAATATGGAATCGACACGATCCACACTCTTAGCCGCTAGTTCACCAACACGAAAGAAGCCGTAAAAGGCTAATAAGAACATCGCGGAGTAAAGACAACGTTGAAAGGCCGATGAATTGGTGTGACGGAGAGATTTAATAAGCTCGTGCAATACCGGTCGAGTAATGGGTAAACGGAGGTCAGCCAAACGCTGGCGGCTTAAAGCTGTTGACAGCTTATGAATCAAAAACGATTTAGTTGGGTCGGAATAACCTTTGATCTTGTGAACATAACTGATAGCCGAAAGATAAGAAGAAATCGTAGAAGGTGCGAGTTTCCTTGCCGATAGGTAAGATATGAAAAGAGCTAATTGGTGAGAAGATAATGGTAGCTGGGGGGTTGATGACCCACAAAAACGTTCATAAAAAATTTGAAACGACCCCCATGCTCTCTGGTACGATTTTTTGGTGCCGGCCGTTAGAGCTGAGCCTAATAAATCCCTCAAGTGAGTGACCAACTCTCCGGTAGAAGGTTCGCTGGTACTGTTGTTGGGAATTCGTCTGCCTCTGGCGCTAGTTCCTTGAAGTTGTCTACCTGAAATCGGGAGATGTAATCGGCTTGGCTGTTCTGCAAGCCAGGAACATGCCGAGCACGAAATAAAATATTATAACGTAGGCAACTAAGAACCAGGTCACGTAGAAGAACCATTACTGACTTATGCTTAGATGTTTGCTTGTTGATAATGTCCACGAGGGCAGCATTATCGGTGAAAAATAGCACGCAGCGGTTAGCCATGCTAGTCCCCCAAATGTGGACAGCAATAGCAATGGGAAAAAACTCGAGGAAAGTAATGTTGAAACTGTGCCATTTGTCAGGAAAAGCGCCGCCAAACCAGTGCTTTCCAAATATCGCACCATAACCTTTTGATGCCGCGGCATCTGTATATAATTCAAGTGTAGAAGAATTGTCCCAGCGATCTGACAGAAAAAATGCCCTGCCATTAAAATTATCTAGAAAGTCTAACCACATGCGTATATCAAGTTTAGCTTCTCTGTTTAAACGGATGTGGTGATGAGGGCGTGTCAGACCGGTGGTAAGGTCAATTAAGCGGCGTAAAAATGCACGGCCTGGGATGACAACTGAACAACAAAAATTCAACAGGCCGATTAAAGATTGCAGCTCGCGCAGAGTAACGGAGCGCTTCTTATAAAATTGATGAAGTAAGGTGCGACATTTGGTAAGCTTGTCTAGCGGCAACCTGGCCTCCTGATGCACAGAATCAAGCTCTATGCCAGCGAATTGTAAAGTGGTATCTGGTCCCACTGTTTTCTCGTCAGCAATTGGGACTCCGAGGAATTTGCACATAGCGAGAAAATGGTGTAGATCTTTGCTGCATTTATCTTTATTAGGTGCAATAAACAAAAAATCGTCTAAAATATGTAAAACGGCAGAGACATGTAAGTGTTGCGTGGCAAGCCACTCCAAAGAAGAACTGAATTTTTCGAAAATAGCACAGCTTGACTTCAAACCCATTGCTAGACACCGATCAAAATAATATTCATTCGCCCATTTAATACCGAGTAAAGGGTATTCCAACGGGTGAACAGGAATAATACGGAATGCGGACTTAATATCCGTTCTAGCCAAAAAACAACCGGCCCCGAAGTTTTTTAGAATAGAAATGGCATCGCTAATCGTAGCATAATGAACTGATGAGCATTCATCGGGGATGGAATCGTTTACAGAAGAACCTTTAGGGTATGATAAATGGTGAATTAATCTAAATTCGTTAGGAGTTTTTTTGGGAACTAAGCCAATGGGCGAAGTGCGAAAAGTAGGATAAGGGGGAGCCTTGAAAGGTCCCACAACCCTACCAGCTTCGATTTCCTTCATTAATTTTCCTGAAACAACGTCCGGGCTCTGTAGCGCACTTTGTAAATTAGGAGACTCAAAAGGAGATAATTCGCCGATGTAAGAAATTCGAAAACCGTACCGAAAGCCATTAACTAAAAGGGTTTTAAGGGCTGGAGTATAACCGGTTAATAAAGCCTCAAACCGGTCCGCTTTTACGGGCGTGACTGGTGGGCTGTCCAACACTTGGAGTAATAACTGGCGATCCTGATTTGCCAACGTTGGAGCGCTGGTGGGTTGGTGAGACCTGACATTGGCTGGCGGGATGTTTGGCATGGCATTTAAAGCAAACATGCTCATATTGACATCCCCTACATTGTCTTCCAGCGTGAAACGTCCAGCATGTCCCTTTTGGGAAATTGTTGTTGGAGGGACGAAAACGTACTCGTGGGTTTACCTTATCCGCACTGGCGGATGATTGAGGTTTGCCCCGAAAATTGGTCATTGCCCGCAGGCATAACTCCCAGTGGATCTGATCCCAAGGGTAGCTTTCGGGGGAGGATTGCCTTAGGTAGCGAAACTGCTCGTCATAAAAAAGCCAGTCCGCCGATTTCTGAGACAGATCACGCACCACTTCACAATATTTCATTAGTTTTGGGGCGTCGTCAGAAGCCTTCTCTGAATAAATGGTTACAAAAGTGTTAAAGGCAGTAAGCCACTGCTGTATATTGGTCACTTTTTTTGGCGTGTGAGAAGGCTCAAGTGTTAGCTGGGGTTGACCCGAGGCACCCACAGTGGAGGTCATTGAAAGGGAATACTTTTCACGGGGGGGAGCTACTGACAATAACGCCCCAAAATCAATGTATTCATGAGCCCAGATTTTGGCTTTGATTTTAGCACTAACTCTAGCACCTAAATTCATACCGATACTGGTAAATAGCTGACGGGGTTGATCTCCAGCACCCAAGGTAGAAAGTTGTGGATCTGTGGACTGCGTACCTGTGAGTTCTGTAAGGTTGGTAACCTCCTCGTCCACCACATGAGCAACTTGACGGTCTGCTGTGGGGTGGCTGTCAGAGACATTCGCTAGGGGCTGCACGGCCAAGGCATCTTTAACGGCTGCAGAAACAGCAGCGGTAATCGTGGAGGTGAGCGCTTGAAGATTCAACTGGACCATCCCCGAGCCTTGAGGAGGCTGGGCTGGAGGAGGTTGAACTTGTAGCATGGTAGCTGGCTCGGCCACTTGCAGATCAGATGCAGGCAACGGGCGAAGACGCTTAGCACGTCTTGCAGGACCAGCAGAACGCTTCTTAGGTGGCATGATGCAGCGAGAAGAAATAAACTAAACAATAACGGATGTTGGCGGACAGCCCTAACCCACATGCAACGGAAGCGAAAGCGGGAAAATTACAACCTCAGAGGGGCCGAATTAATTAAAGTAACCGCCAAGTTTTTGCGGTATGTGCAAACAGGAAAAAGCTGTTTACTGACTGATACGACGACGTTTTGTCCTGGGAGATTAACAAAGCCCATTTTCACCAATAAATCGATAAGCTTGACAGAAATACCAGTGCATTGGACACACCTACCGAAATAGGCGATCAAAAAGGATTGTACACTTATGCGGTATACTGCAAGCAACGATAATAACCAAAGCCGGTATAAAACAAAGGCACACTAATGTACTGTGCACACAGGTGGCTAAAATGATTAGCCAACCACAATCAGATAAAGCCAACGTGAGCAGCAAGTTATACATATGTATGCGGCAAATTCCTGCCAGCAAAAATTAGCTGAATCACGAGGCAACAAAAACACGGCTTGGTTTAAAATGTACACTGTACAAATATTTAAAGGAAGTCAAGGGCTTGGATTAGCTACAAACAAATAGTCCGGCCTAGTGGTCGGCACGTGAACAATAACGCAATGACCTCAAAACGGCCCCTCTGAGACTCCGAAAAAACTTATATTGCCCCTGTCTATTTAGGTGCACACCATCACGAGCGAGAAATCTCTGGGAAGAATTCCAAAAACCCCTATGACCCCAGAAAAAGGAATAAGGGAGTGCCTCCAGGAACGTTTTAACATAGCTGTTAAGCGCGCGGACACGCGCGTTAAATACAGGATTGGATCCTAGAAGGGTTTGGCATACACAAACAAGCTTAACATTGTACGTGTCGTGCAAAATGGTTACTAACTCCTCAATAGCAGAACCCACTACTAAAGGATCAAGCCGGGAAAGATCGTTGGTTCCCAGCTGTAAGATAACTATGTCTGGCGCGAATGAAGCGACCACGGGGAGGTCGTATTGCATCGTTTTGGCCACAGTTCTACCCCCAACACCATGCCATTTGAATGTAGCAAGGGCAGTTAACAAGAATTGATGGTTAAGGTTGGGGTTTGCGGCAACAAAGTATTCTAAACGCCTAATGAATGAATGCCCAAGTATTAAAATCTTAGGATGAGCCATGCTAATACTAACCAAAAATAACTGCTACAACTTGCCTGAAAAATTGTTTTCGCCAGGAGATATACTCGCTGTGATGGTGAAAGCAAGAGGGAATTCTTGCCAATGCGACCAGTCTTTTATACTAGCGGACAAATTTGGCTCTCCACACGATTGGCTGTTATGTCACATGACAGACCACCATCGGATTAACAAATATGTGCCTAGACTACAATCGGTCAATGTATCGACATAAATAACATCATGCGTTGACATGATGTTTGGTTTTTCCGTTTTGGTTGGAAAAATCAAAAATTAGATCGGCCGAAGTGTGCACGGACCATATTCAAATTAATCGGTTTCAAATCTCTTATAAGCCGAAATTACCGCAAATTCAATGGCATGCGAAAAAGCTAGTTAAAACGGTTTTCAAACGTCGAATTTCGGGTGAATGAGGAAAACCGATCGCATTATTCAGTGACTTTTGGAGATACTTGTGAGATTTGATTTCGCAAGTGCAGAAAAAATTACTATGGTGCCGAAATGGGGTACTTGCGCGCTTCAGCTGAAAACTGAAGCTGAATGTATGGGAAGTGCGACGACAGTGCAAAGTTTATTTCCACATGTACATGTATGGCCAAATGCTAGCATTTTGAGAACTGAAGTGAATTTTTTCACATTAAATATATCAATACGAGGTTCCTTTATGGGATATTGAGCCTGGGCTGGCTCTGATTGGACACTGACATTCCAACCTATAGAGCCTTTTTAAGGCGAGAAGGAAGACAAGGGAGGGGAGGGGAGGGGCGGGGGAACCTGATCCCAGTTTGAGGACCACGACCCCAATCTTATGAGGGTAGGTTAAAAAAAATCTGAAAGGCGTATAGTGGGGCAAAAATTCGGCTTCTTAGGGAGTAGCTAAAGTGCACGGAGTATTTTGTACCACTTCTATTGAAATTTATTATTTGAATCTCAATAGCAACTTTTTCAGTTTTAAATTATATTTCAACTGTTGCACATATTTAACAATGAGCTCGAGATTTCTATCGCGTGTTTCGCTCTCATCAACTATCACGCATAGAAATCGAGAGCAAATAATCTAATTGTTTTAATATAAAACTACTAGTCGTTCAAAACTGAACAAGACAGGTTCACGTTTTTATTGAATACCGTAACGATATAAATAGGTCGAATTGCATTGGCTTTTGTGTACGCGCCCTTGCATTTCATTCCAGATTTTTTTTAGTAAATAAAAACCGTTCATTCTCTCGAAACTGAAACGAGTATCCGAGTTCTTGTTATTGTTAATGACAACCAAAGACACACCGACGTAAAAGTGCCCTTTGGAAGCCAAGTTTTCTAAAAGAATGTGTCAGTGAAACGCGACTTTGAATGTTTTCAAAATTATAAAATTGCCGACTTTTAAAAGTGTAAATGAAGAAAAAATTCATTTAACTCTTGTTTCGACTCCTTTTCTCACCGTGAAAAATCTTCATTCAATATTTCGTTGCATTTTTTGTCTTCTCTGCAATCGGCTCGACAAGTAATTCCCCGAAAACCCTCTTCACAGACACTTCGAAATAATTCGTTATTGGAAAACGCGACGAAGACGTGGCCATTTTTTTGACAACTGCACACTGTTGGGATACTCACTCTACTCACTATCTACAACAGAAAAGATAGTGAGTAGCGTAGCCAATAGAAATTATAGTTTTAGATATTTGTTGACGTTTGTCAGCGTTTAAGAGTCCTTCTCACAAAAAAAAGCAACCACGTGACATTTACTCCGATCGCCAAAATTTTTTTGCTATATTGTAGATTGAGCTATGAGTTATCCATTCTATGTGTTAGTAGCCTGTTCCAGGCTCCTAGAGAGACGCGCGAAGGAGAGAGCGAGGGGACGAAAACGACGGGGGTGGGGGAGAGGAAGAGAGGGAAAGCCCCAGCCCAGCCCCCCTCGTTTTCGTCCCCTCGCCCTCTCCTTCGCGCTTCTCTCTAGGAGCCTGGAATAGGCTAATGTGTTAGACGTACGATAAAAGTAAAGGTGGGGATATCAGAGAGCTTCAAAGTAGGATGGTACCGCCAAAAAATAACTGGTTCGAGTCACCTTAAAGTAAGCTTGTAAGAGCGTTCATTGTTGCAACAGTTCCGCATTCCTAGCAGTTTAAGGTGACTTGGTTGTTGTAATTGCCTCCTGGCATCGTTCTGCTACGATTGTAAACCTTATAAAACGTTAAGTCCAATTCATAGATTGCTGGGTTCTCTTGTAGAAGATACACTGTTAGAAAAGGTGAGATAATTATGACGCTACATTTAAAACATTTCCAGCACTATAACTTTTTTTATTTTCCTTGATTCAGACTTACTCTTCTCTCCAATGTTGTACACGAAAGTAGAAGTAACCTACACTTATCGCTGACAAATCAAATCTTACTTACAGCCATTCCAACTGGGTATTTTGACTAAATATTGCTGGTGGCAAATCCTGCAACTGATTCTCATCCAAATCCCTGCCAAACAAACATATCAAAGAAAGGGTTACTACGCCTCTACGCATGTGAACTGTGAAAGTTGAACATTCCACCAAAGGTTAGATTTTGCACTGCAGTTAATCATAGCAGTGATCGTCCTTAACAAGGAAGTTTAGCCTAGTGGGGTCAAAAGTTCCCGTCCGTTGGCTATGATTAGCGGATGTTCGTACATGTTGTCGGTTTTTATTCTCAAAGTCTGTTAGTGATCACCGTAATTTTGTTAAACTTCAGTTAAAACGTAATCGTTATTTGTGTTTCAATGTTGTTGAAAGGTGAGGTAAGAAAGAATAAACAAACGCCCGAAGGCCTATTTAACGTAGGAACGCAGCTTCTTGTTAAAACTCAAAAGGGAAAGGCTCAAACGACCAAAAAATCAAATAATCGAACAAGACACAACTATACCAAACGAAGATTAAATTAAAAAAAACCTCGTAGATAAAATAATCCGTAACATGTTGTCGTCGAGGCATCGGAATTTATTATCTTTCTCACTTAGTAGGCGCGGTGTGATTGGTCAATTTTGCGGACCGTATTTCACTGTACGGTCTACTAAATTTGAAAGTTGTTCCTTTCCCGCGCGCCTGATATAATATATATATACTAATCTCGTATTCTCGGTCCCTACTGTAAGTTATGGACCTCTAACTCGGTTAGTAAGAGGTATGTATTTTCACGTGACAAACCTATTAGGCTACTGGTACTGGCGGAATCAGGGAGACGGAAGAAGGCGAAAAAAGTCTGGTGCAAATTATCGTCGGTATGAAGTATAGAAGATAATGCCTTTCTATGCGTTTAATATTCCCATAAGGATGTAGAATTTGTTATTTTAGCCACTTTCTGTCGCTCTGCTATTCAGGTATAAATAGTTGTATTTGTACCGTTGGTCACTCTCACTCCAGTACTTGTATGCCAGGCTTTATTACATTTTCATTTCACTGGCAGCTTCTAAAGAGTATACACGCGTTTCTGTTTTGTTGAGATAAGGTTTGTTTCTTCCTTCGATTTTCAAGCTGGGATTTATAAAAAGTTCGCCAAGTCTATGGTATCTGTTTCCAGGCAGATTTCGTCTCTTGTTCATTCACACTTGGACAGTTTTAACAAGTAGTTCGCAGCACTCCGCTTACCTTGAAGTCGTCGTTGAGCATGCTAGGCGCGACCGAGATATCTATTTTTAGAGTAAAGCCAACATAAACAGCAATTTGCGCACGCCCAGGCCGTGCTGGAAGGACCTGTAGTGAAAGCTATTTCTCTCGTCTCTAAGAGAATAAAAGTTATTAAAATAGCCGGACGAGTGACTACAGTTGGACTACTGTGCCGGAATATATATCTGATGAGTTGGCATTCGATACCGAGGACGAGAAAAGTTTGCTTCGTTCCTTAGCTTTGTTTTACTCTCTGGCTTTTTGCCTGGTACTTGAAGCAGGGCTATGTTCTCAAAGTGAATGTATTTTTCCCTTTGCTTATTTTATAGCGTGGAATGCTGTATCTTTTTTTTTTTGGAGGGGGGTGGGGGGGGGGGGGGGGTGGACCTACGGTATATCAGCCCGTCGAGATTCTTAAGCCTTATCAGCAGCTATTGTGTTTTCCTGGGATTTTTATGGAGTAGTTAGATATTTTACTTTTACGGTTTTGCCCTTCGGCCCCATTCTCGTCCCCAGAGCCTCCTGTCCCTCTTAGCCGGCGGGGCCTTCGCACGAGGGAAAGGAGGCTCTGGGGACACAGGATTTGATTGGCTAGTTCCTGACAAAAGAAATCTAAAACGGAAGTGAAAATGTTAGCGGCAGAACGTGGGATGGGCGACTGGCGGCCTGGCGCGAAAAATAAAAGTAGCGTCAAAAAGAAATGCAGCACGATGGCGGACGCTAAAAAATCGCTAAAGATTCTTCGAAAAAGCCGTTGGCAAATTTTTTAAACATCTATAGGTGTTATAATCAAACGGGTTTTAATTAGAAACAACTCTGGCAATAGTTTCATGAAGGAAACACGGTGTGGAGTTGGCAAAAGTCTTTAGAGTTTTTATTCGGGAAGGGACGGTTTCGCTCGATGATAATTTTCCTAAAAAAACTCTGTCAACCTTGTTTTCACAAGATAAAAAAACATCTACGAATTGCAGTCTTTAATGAAAAACAGTCTATCTTCACAGGAGCTTTCGTTGGCTGAGACAAAAGTGAAAGAGCTCGCAGTTCTACGCAATTGGATGGTTAAATTTCCCGAGCCTATCGCTGCAAACTGCTTCTCGCCCAAGTGACCATCACAAATGGCTGGAGTATTCCCCACAAATTTCTAACTTGCAATAAAGCACAGTAAGGGACATCTCTCTCAGCTCCTTTAGCTTTGCGATGTAAGGCAGCAAGAAGGGCTTGGTATCTAGCAGCAGTGTAAAATATGTTCTTTCTGTTTGAGTTCACTTCGATGATACGATGACAGGATCCACCATCTCTAAGGAATTTGAAATTATATCTCGTTTTCTCTGTTGCTGTTATGTACTGTCAGTTCAACTATAGGTACATTTGGAAACATGACACCCAGCATACCTAGGAACAGGTCTAAAAATAATTATTTCCCTATGAATATTATTAAGTTTTGCAACATCCATTTTCTGATTGTTTTTTTTTTCGGGGGGGGGGGTGGTGGCGGAATTTGGGAAATTACCTACTTGAAAGTGGAAGAGGGCAACACAAATAATTTACATGTGCACTGTCATCCCTTCAAATCTAATACTGCTAGAATTATCTTTGAGACATAAAAAGTGTCACTTTAAATATGAAAATTCATTGTACTTAATGTCATAATAGAAATTGCATTCAACATTTTGTCTTTGTGAGAACAACTTTTTAATTTATCTTATATTTGGAATACTCATTGAACCCAATGAACTCAAAATAAGTGTCTTGAAGGCTACAGACAGATAACATGATTAAACACACAAATGTCAATGTGTAATATAATAAGTGAATGAGTTAATGTGTGCTGAAGTCAAAATGGGTGAATTTATAGCACAGATGGATAATCCAACCCGATGAATCTGTATGGTAGTTAATTTGCAGACATAAATACTAGAGATGGAGTGTTACTAGTTTTTCCTGATAATCAGTCATCTGTGTATAACAGTATGGGCACAGATTATCCTTCTAATGGCATTCATGTATTAAAATTATTAAAAGTATAATTGTTAATAGAACTGAGTGGAGTGCAAAGTTCAATATTTAGTAATTTATTACACCCATTTTGAAATCGCATTTTTTTTTTGTCAATGTTAATATTTATTGATCTGCTTCAAGAAACCTGTTTTTTAAGTGGTTATTACTATTTTATTTTATTTTCATGGGCTAAAGGGATGCAATTTGGAGACAAAAAATAGTGTGATCAGATTGCAAGGATCACCAGTGATTTTAAAATAGGTGTAATAAACAAAACAAAATATTGAATGATTTATCAGATGGTCCATCTGTATTATAAATTGAGCCCTCGAAACGCTAGGTCCATCCTAAAAATGTGAACATACTGTAGTCGTCTGTAGTGATTTTCCCACTAATGATTTGCATAACAATGTACAAGATTAACCCTCACAGGTTTGTATAGTGTGATTTAGGCTGATCACAAAGTATATAGTTCTAGAGTATCTATATGTTTATTGTGAAAAGAAGAAAAATAAAACTTGTTACCATTCTGCAATGAGATGTGCCTCATCAACTACAGCTGCTTTGATTTTTTCCCTAATCTCGATCACCACTGTCCGAAATCTTCCTGTTTTTTTTTTTTTTTTCAATATACTTAAATACACTTAATATTCCTTCCATTTGGGATACAGAGAAGTCTAACGATTCGCCTCAAAGAATCATTGCAGATGATAGTTTCATGCTGTAAAGTTTGATATCTGATCCCGCATCAGCGCATTCAACGGCGACGCGATGCGACCAAAATGATGGAATCACTGACCTCCAGCCATGAGTCAAAACAAAGGGCAAAAGCTCGAATATCAAGGATTTGTCGAAGGCAGAGACACCTGACACATCCCTCCTTTTTTCGACAATAATTCTAATTGCGTTCACAAGCTGCCCACGAAGAGAAATCGATTCCAAAATAAGAAGACGCAGAACATTCGCCAGTATCTTGATAAACTTATCGCCTCTAGCAGCCGCCATGTTATTCTCTTTAAAGTTAATGACATTTCAAGACTTTATACATGAATACCGGAAGTCCTAGAATCTAGGACTTCCGTAATCCTGTGTCCCCAGAGCCACTTGGTCCTCGTGCCCAGCCTCCAGCGGCTAAGAGGACCAGGCGGCTCTGGGGACGAGAATGCTTCGGCCCCAGTACCACTTGTTATTGTTTGAAAAGGCTCATGAGTCCCTTGTTAGAATGTGGCGGGTTATGTTCCACGTCTGTTTACAGTGTACTTGAATAAAGGCATTTCCGGCCATCGTGACCATGCCCCCAGTGCATGGCATGCTTAAGCTGGCTGACATTGGCACGAGTTCCACTTATCGCGAACTTAATTAAAGCAGTAATCGTCGCTTTGCAATCTTAGGCTAAGAGGTTGCGCCGTCCGAGGGTGAAAGTCTGTGTGGATCCGGATAATATCGGGGCTTCGCGTATCCTTGCTGTTGGAGTCCCAAGCCGGATTAGCAGCAGGTTGCAGCAGTGACATATATAAGTTTTGCCTCTCATTATCTTTTCCTTTAGCGCCGCAGTGGTTACCCTTGACAAGAATGCCTGTGCCGATTTGCTCAGTAGGTTTCCCGACCGAGATAACTGGAGCCTAAATCCTGCGGTTTTCCGGTGGTTAGACGCGAAATGGCATGCACATTTCGTGGACCATTTTTCTTCTCAATAATAATTCGCATGTGGCTAGATTTAAATCGAAGTATTTACCAGGGTGCCCAGCAGTTAATGCACTAGCACGGGATTGGATTGCCAATAATAATTTGTTTTGTACGCCGGTGCAACTCGTCAGTCGCAGTATAGGCATTAGTTTCCACTTGGGGAGGGGGTGGTGGGGACCGTTGTTGTTTCGACTGGCCTTCCACTTCTTTTTGGCTTTTCCTGTATAGCGGTCCTACTCATTTTGCGCCTTTTGTGAGAGATTCCATCGTCCTTCCTAGGTTGCTAGATCTACTAATTGAACTGAGGTCAAGGTCAGTGAATAGTTTACAGTAAAACTCGCCAACTGCTCGATCTTGGTTTGTTTGCCCGAGTTCCGTTTCTATATTTGACC
>NW_028145430.1:2367500-2435000 GCF_977016875.1 Pavona decussata | reverse complement strand
TTTAATTAGCAAAACAAGGGCTCTGCTATACAAATACACCCGTTCAACAACGCGTAATCTACACCAGGTTAATCGATTCGCCGTAAAGTAGTCGACAACGGCGAATAAAAACAAGTGAAGGCAACCTGAATTTTCTTCGAAGAGAAAGCGAGGCTTATTCGTGTGACTGCACAGAGTACGTGAGCTGTGTTCGCGCCAAAATCAACAACCATGACGTCATACCCCACATGGACTAGACCATTTCACAACAGGCTGTTCCATTTCATGTTTGTATTTTTGGCGGTTCCGGCGATAATCAATTGATGTAACACTAAACCGTTTTATGTCGTGCTAAACCGTTTTGTGTCACGATAAACCATTTCACAGAAAGCTATATTGTTTGGCATTGCACTAAATCATTTCAGATTACGCTAAACCGTTTGAGAATTGACTTTGCCAATTTAACATTGACTACTTCACCACTTTTCATTTACTTTGTCCAATTCCATTTAGCCTGTGCTGTTTTACTAACGGAAGCTGAATTATTTACATTCAGACTAGATCATTTCTGTCTTTCCTGTACCGTTTTGCCATTGATAGCTGGACAGTTTTGCAATTGTCTAAACCATTTATTGTTTGGCTATATCATTCCATCAAAGACAACCTGTCTAAATATATTCTAACTGCATCTAAGAGAGTAAAAGTTATTAAAATAGCCGAACGTTGGGCTACTGTGCAGGAATATATATCTGATGAGTTGGCTTTCGATACCGAGGATAAGAAAGGTTTGCTTTGTTCCTTAGCTTTATTTTACTCTCTGGCTCAGTTTGCCTGATACTTGAAGTAGGTCTTTGTTCTCCAAGTGAATATATTTTTCCCTTTGCTTATTTTATAGCGTGGAATGCTATTTTTTTTGGGGGGGGGGGGGGGGGACCTACGGGACATCACCCCTGTTTACATTTCTAGGCCTTCTCAGCAGCTATTACGTTTTCCTGGGATTTTGATTGAGTAGTTAGATATTTCACTTTTACCGTTTTGCCCTTCGGCCCCAGTACCACTTGTTATTGTTTTAAAAAGCTCACGAGTCCCTTGCTAGGAGGTGGCGGGTTATGTCCAACGACTGTTTACAGTGTACTTGGATAAAAGCATTTCCGGCCATCGTGACCATGTGTTTGCTCGCAACCGTGGGAAACGATCCAGTGCATCGGGCATGCTTGAGCTGGCTGACATTGGCACGAGTTCCACTTATCGCGAACTTAAGCAGTAATTGTCGTTTTGCAGTCTTACGCTGAGAGGTTGCGCCGTCCGAGGGTGAAAGTCTGTGCGGATCCGGACACTATCGGGGCTTCGCGTATCCTTGCTGTTGGTAGTCCCAAGCCGGATTAGCAGCAGGTTGCAGCAGTGACATATATAAGTTTTGCCTCTCATTCGCTTTTCCTTTAGCGCCGCAGTGGTTACCCTTGACCAAAATGCCTTTGCCGATTTGCTCAGTAGGTTTCCCGACCGAGATAACTGGAGCCTAAATCCTGCGGTTTTCCGGTGGTTAGACACGAAATGGCATGCGCATTCCGTAGACCATTTTTCTTCTCATTATAATTCGCATGTGGCTAGATTTATATCTCAGTATTTTTCTCCAGGGTGCCCAACAGTTAATGCCCTAGCTCGGGATTGGATTGTCAATAATAATTTAAATTGTTCGCCTGTGCAACTCGTCGTTGCAGCGTAAGTATTATTTTCCACTTGGGGGAGGGGGTGGTGAGGACAGTTGTAGTTTCGCCTGGCCTCCCACTTCTTTTTAGCTTTTGCACAGCAGTCTTCCTCATTTTGCAACTTTTGTGAGAGATTCCATCGTCCTTCCTAGGTTGCTAGATTTACTAATTGAACTGAGGTCAAGGTCAGCGGATAGTTTACGGTGAAACACACCATCCGCTCGATCTTGGTTTGTTTGCCCGAGTTCCGCTTCTATTGGACCTGACTCTTTCCTCGACTGGGCCTGACACTGTTGGTAGGGGTACCCTTCGGCGTGGAGTCGTTGGTGCCTGTGGGTCCAGGCATAAGAAGAAGTTCCTCACCTTCGCGCGCGGCCTCTGTTCTGTCGCCTTATATCTTTTGTATTTGACCGAAGCTGCTTCCCTAAGAGACGCTGGGTGTTCCGTCATCGACTTCGCGATTAATTTACGGTTTTCGTTGGGATCACATTGTTGCCGGTTCTGTGGCTCATAAGGGACACATCGAGTTTTTTGTCGCAACTTACTAACTTGCAATCGGAACTTACTAACTTGCGATCGCAACTTAATAACTTGCGATCGCAACTAACTAACTTGCGATCGCAGCTTACTAACTTGTGATCGCAACATAATAACTTGCGATCGCAACTTAATAACCTGCGATCACAACTTATGGCAATGTACTGTATGGTAATGTATGGTCGCTTCGCGACCGTTGTGCTTCAAACCGGTACAGGTTTTCGCAATGGTTGCGAAGCGTTGATTGGCTGATTTAAAATGGACCGCATGTTTAGAATTCCTTTGGTCGCCGACTTTGCTACAGATCATAGTTTGAAACCTAGCTGGAGGACTTGAGCTTCGCTTTTCTCGGAGGAAATTTGACGCATGAAGCCCAAACTCGGCCACGACATGGCAAAATATGTAGTTAATCGGAGGCCGGTTAAAAAAAGGCTAAAAGTTTTCAAATTTTGCCACAATTTCGGTTTGAACTAGCGCCTCATAGCGGTTGCTGGAGGTGACTTGCCTGCCTTGTCCTTCCTTCTAGTACTGGCCTTCGGCCGGTAACAGTAAACTCGCCAGAGAAAAGGTTTCTACCGCTCGGAATGGCCAAAAAAAAAAAAAAAAAAAAAAAAAACACCACGCATGACTCAATCAACATTTCCTTGAAACTTTATTTCAACATAAAGGTAAAGAGCGACTTTAATATCTCCACTAAAATTTCAACCGATCGTGTCGCGTAAATATAAAGTCTCAAGTTCCAAACAGCAATTACACCACACAAACAGAGAGTGGTGGGCCTGTGGTCGAACTGTGTCTGGATCAATCACAATCCCGTACGTACGATCATTTAGTAGACGCTGGTGCATTTGTCGATAGCCAATGCAACTTCCACTACTCTGCAACTCTTGGTCTACTGCATTTACTACCCTTTCAATTCTAGACTGATTCCATCTTCGTCGAAGCCCTCGAGATCTAAGAATGCTTTTTAGCTGACGTAGACAGCGAACGCCGTGACAGTTGGCTTGATAGCTCAGTTGGTAGAGCACTGCACCGGCATTGCAGAGGTCATGGGTTAAAATTTCGTGCAAGCCTGAATTTTTTCAGGCTTTCCCTTCACAACTCTTATCACAGGCAGACCACCCTCTGTTCGTGTGGTGTAACTGACTGTTTTGAACTTGAGATTCACGCGACACGATCGGTTGAAAGTTTTACTGAGTGGAAATATTTAAAGTCGCCTTTTGCCTTTATGTTGAAATATAGATTTAAGGAAATGTTGATTGAGTCACGCGTGGTGTTTTTTTGCCATTCCGATCCATAGAACCTTTCCTCTGGCGAGTTTACTGTTCAACAGTGTTGCCGGCCGAAGACCGGTACTTGAGAGAGGGAGACAAGGCAGGCAAGAAGCCGCGGGTTGCTACTTCAAACCGGTATTGTCGCAAAATTTGAAAAATTCTTTCCCTTTTTTAACGGCCTCCGATTAACTACGTACTTCGCCATTTCGTAGCCGAGTTTGGGATTCATTAGGTAAATTTTCTCCGAGAAAGGCGGAGCTCAAGTCCTTCAGGTAGGTTTCAAAGATCTTCAAATTATGAACTGTAGCAAAGTAAGCGCCCAAAGGAATTCTAAGCATGCAGTCCATTTTAAATCAGCCAATCAACGTTTCGGTTGGGTATTTGAAGCGCAACGGTCGCGAAGCGTTGATTGATCGCAAGTTATTGTGTTGCGATCACGAGTTAGTTAGTTGTGATCGCAAGTTATTAAGTTGCGAAGAAAAAATCGATGTGTCCCTTATGAGCCACGTTTGGAGTCCCCATCGTAGCATCCGATAAATATTGCAGTCGCTGAAGGTGCTAAGAGTAAGTTAGCCAAGCCCTTTCAGCCCAAGAAGCCTTTGGATCTGTGCACCGTTGTCAGGGTTGCTCAGTTCTGTAACACTGCTTCCGTCTCTCTCACCAACATTCGTTTCTTATTTGTGTCGTTAGTCTGATATGCGTGTGTTTTCCGTTTCTGTAAGTTGTTGTGCATTA
The DNA here is from genome assembly GCF_977016875.1 of Pavona decussata. Taxonomy (NCBI): domain Eukaryota; kingdom Metazoa; phylum Cnidaria; class Anthozoa; order Scleractinia; family Agariciidae; genus Pavona; species Pavona decussata. The sequence goes on along the minus strand of NW_028145430.1, from coordinate 2,430,766 downwards.
AGGTTAAAGATATCTCTTTGAGTAATGCTGGTATGTCCATCTTCATTTCCTGTTTAAGACCGACTTCGGCAGGTCGGGAGAGTTCTATTTGAGTGGGGCCGGGATTTTTCCTTAAAACTGCCGCAGTGAGCGCGGTGAGGTTTTCATTAATAGATACTCGTTTTTTCTCTCCCAATTTTCTGTTTTTTTCCGTTTGTGTTTTAGCTTTTGTCAGGAATGCGATATATATGAAACTTTTCCTTGGTACTTGGAGCAGGCCTATGTTCTCTATGTGAATATTGTTTCTTTTGCTTATGTTATAGCGTAGAAGAGATAGATTGACAAGGTCGTGTCATTGGTTTGGTTTATGTAACCCAGTGGGTCATGAAATATATCAAACATGCCTTCTATTGGCAGGACTTTCTGGTTTCTTCTATCAGCTTATCACCCAGTGCCTCTATGTTATTGCTTGCATTTTTCCCAAAGCGAAATATTGAATAAGAACAGAAAATTAATTTACTTTAAACCGTTCAGTGAAGCCGTTTTTGATATAAAGTCTAGAGGGTGTAGGTCCATTGGGGTATCGCAATTGAAGAAGCGCTATGTTGCAACTAAGTCCACCGTTGTGTTTGTATTATTGATTGTTCTCCTGATTTCATTTTGGGTTGTTTCAAAAATCTTCAACGTCACTTTTAACTAATAAAGGCTATTTTTTTTAATATTATTTTTTTATCGTTTATACACACAAACCACCAAACTATGTATAGTTTTATTTTGCAGCTGTCAGTGTATGGATTCATGCGGAAGATAACAAGTCTTAGATCTCTGTCGAGAGAAAATGTCAAATAGTTGTAGGGATGGTCAACAGGTTTTATGAATGGGAGGGTGTCAAATTTTATGGTTTCAGGAATAGATCTGTTAGAGATCATTTTAGTGGCGATTAGTTATTAGTTAGTCCATTGTTATTATATTATCAACTATAAATTTCTTTCAGAGCGCATTTTATATGATGCAATCTTTAGGAATTCAAACTACTTACAGAAGTTTCAACTTAGTATTTTGATGAAAAACATCCTGTGGTAAATTCTGCAACTGGTTCTTGTGTAGATAACTGCAGCATGAAAGGTAAACTGAGGTAATTAATATAAATGTAAAGCCAATAAAGGTAATTTTCTTTTCAAAAAAAACTTGTCCTAACCGTGCACATAACAGAAAGATCAGTGGTGAGGGCATTCAGCATATAAGATGGACCCGGATTGGGCTCCGTTTGGAATCTAACTTAGTCAGTTTATTATTTGTTTTTGGTTTGCTCTGAGGGTCTTTTTCCGGGTACACTTGTTAGGTTGCTCCAGTCTCTCCCCACCCACAACCCTGGATCTCGAATGAAAATCACGAGCTTCACTTCGCAAAGGTGTTTCGATTACTTCAAACGGCTGCAATAAGTCGTAAATGTTGCGCTTTCGAGGTCTATATGGCAAACAAAATATGCAAACAAGAAAAATTCTGTAGTTTTGAAATGACTAAATACCAAGAACATTTCAAACCATAGTGTTTGCATGGTAAAGATAAATAGAACGAAAAATAAACAATACTTTAGTTTTATTCTGGGAAGAAACCTGAGGTTGTCTAAAGATAAACTCAGAAATTGATTCTTCCCAGGGAACTGATGAGATCCAAGGAGGATCGTAATTATGATCCTGCAAATTCAATGTCAATAAACTGGTCTAAACAAACGAAAGAAATTTGTTTCGCTCCCCTGAAACAACACTGCAAGCTACATGATTTAACTGAAGTTTCAGCCGTTAAAGGAAAAAAAAAAAGGATTGTCAAAAAACTCATGGCCGTGATAAGAAACATCTTGCAACGGGAACAAATGGTTAGGCATGAGAGTACAAAAACTGTAACAGTAAAGGTTATTTTTCGGTTCAAACGATGCTCCAGATCCTATCATTACATAAATTTCAACACAAATTCCTGCAACGACGTCAGCTGAACCTAGTTAAAATGATTATCATATTAACCCGCTAAAAATGCACAAAAACATAAAATGGTCAAAAAGCCCAGACGAGAAGGCACAAACTACATGGTAAGAGTAGCCTAGGCCTTCGAAAATCATTTTACGCTTGCCCTTCCTTCTAAGAAATTAGTGAATACGAAAGATCCTCCCTTCCTGAGAAGACGTCACAAAATAGTAATTTATTCTCACTGCATATCTATTGTCGCGATCATGAAGGACTAAGTTATGGGAGAAATCCGCGACCGCCGAGGCAAGAGATATGCAACAAGGCTAGGCAAGAGGTGGTCACCGCAACCAGGGGAGGAGGGAGGGGCGCAAAGCGCCTTCCAAGGCAATCTCGTCAAACTGCGAGATCTCGCGCCGCGTAGCCAGATTTTATGCCTGAATGGCCGCAAAGGATCATACTAGACGCTACTAGCCCGAACCCTCGGGATTAAAGGAATGAGGCGTGCTAACGTGACACGCTAATTATATATGCAGTGAGAATAGTAACAAATTTTTAGTATTGTTTTCCAAACCCTCAATCGGTTATTGCTGTTAGAATTTCGCTTGGGCTGAGCTTGCTTTGTTTGCCACCGGCTGGCATTTAATTTGAATAGGACAAGTGCGTCGTAGTCAGCATACACAGAAGGAGAGTCGTACGTACAGTCTAATCAACTGAGTATTTTGTTCCCAAATTCTTGCAGGTAACTGTTGCAACTCGTTGTTTTGTAGTAGCCTAAAAGATGAGAGCTTGAAAAAGTCAAAATTGTATAAAATCTCTAACTACCTCTTTATTGTCTAGTTAATGTGAACATCCCATACAATGCCATGAAAATGCCTTATTTAAATCCATTTTGATATTTTTTGAAAGGAATATTTTAACTGAGCACATTTTCAGCAAGGCCTAATTACTCAATGTGTTAAAATCTCAAAGACATCGGGCGAAAGTAGGAAGAACAAGATTTGTAGTCACGCGGAGCTGAAAACAATGCGACGTTTTAACACCCACTTATTTCATTACAAATCCGAGAGGGTGGGAAAGAAGGGACATTTTTGTATTACCCTGATATTACCCTCTCCTGTGTCTCTAATTGAGTTGTCTCTCAGTAATGGGAGGTGAAAGCAGCCGTCCAAAACTGCAAACCAACACCAGTGAGTGATCGTAGTTTCTTTGGAAGACATTCTGCTACAGCAATCAGACTGGTGACACAAGTTTTAGAGTCCTGGACATGTGACGATTAAATAGTTAACGGAGGCTAGAATCTTCCCCCAACAAGAAATGATAAAAGCCGCGAGCCATAATCAGGGAAGGAGACCGTAACTACAATGCAGGTCAAAAGTGTTGGGACACTTAGCGAGATACTACTGAAATAATCTCCCCCCACCCCCTCCCCCCCAAGCAATGTTGAGATTTGACACTACAACACAGACTTCAACAAAAATACTGTTTATCTGCATCTTCCAACATTGTTTGGGGGGGAGGGGGGTGGTACGCTCCAATTGTGACCCCAAAAAGCCAACTTTACTTGGAATACATGATTATTGGACAGGTGTCCCAACTACTTTTGACCTGCATTGTCTGAAAGTGAGTATTTGAAAGAGATCAGGTTTGTGGCCTATTGGTCGATGAAAAGCGGGGCTTCTTATGAGAACTCTTGTTTGGTAAGCAAGAAGAACATATTTGTGAACAATATACAAGGAATTTCAATTGCCGCACTTTTCGTATTGTCATATTAGAGTATGGATACGGGAAAGGCGCAACAGGTGTATATCAGGAAAAAGATAGACAAATGAATACCATGCAGATCAGTGAGTCGGGGTAAAAAATAACAATTTGCATGTTCACACTGTTGTAACGCTTAAGAAACGATGAGCTTTATTTCACTTTCAAAGAGTTCAAAACGTGGTGTTTTGTTTATTAAATCGGATATGCCATCCGCTGCCCACAAGGTCTGTTGTTTACATAGAAATCGTGTTATACTGTGAGCGCGCGGCTCTGAAAGCTCTTTAGAGTGTTGTCCTCAATGAGAAAATGGAGGCTTCAGAAAGCCAGAGAGTTGTTTACATTATAACGTACAGTCGCGCAGACACTGAAAAGTTCCGTAGAGAGACGTTTGGCGAAGCGATAATAGAGGCATGGAATAGCTTTAACATTGAAATCTCTCACTGGGTGGTAAGCATGGAGGGTCATGCCACTACCGATGCCGATGGCGATCTCAACAAGTACCATTTTCACATGGCGGTAAAACTGAAGAAGAGAGGTAGATGGCTACAAGTAAAGAGATACTTGAGCCAAAAATTCCACATCGAAGTTCATTTCAGTGACCGCCACAATACATATTACAGCGCCTACAAGTATGTCACGAAATCAGACCTCGAAGCGGTTCATTCTGTGGGTCATCCAGACTTAACTACTTGTCCTCGAACGGAAAATGCAATCGTTTCTAACAAAAGAAAACGCAAACTAGGCGGGGTATCGAAGCAAAGAAAGATCAAAGATCCACGGCTAAGTGTTTTTGACGTTTGTAAACTAATTCAACAGAAGTCAATATCCACAAGGCTGGAGCTTGTATGTTTGGCGATGGTTCAAGAACGAGAAGGAAAACGCTGTCTGGCCGAGTTTATAGCAAACCGCGGGAATAAAGCGGTGGATGAAGCATTATCATTAGCGAAAGAATTTTCTCACGCTGAAGAGCAGTGTCTTCGCCTGAAGAAATCGCGAATACAGCTCTTACAAGAATCTAAAGATGCGCCATGCGTGGACGGTTGCGAAGGAAGGTGGTTTGTGGCGGCAAATGAGGTTCTCGACAACCAAGGAATAATCCCCTCGGTTTTCTGCAATGCGATTTATACAGCCCTGTCTAAAGGTCGAGGAAAATTCCGGAATATTTATTTGTATGGAACTGCCAATTCTGGAAAGACTTTTATGTTATCGCCATTGAAAATAATTTATAACACGTTCTGTAATCCAGCAACGGGCTCCTTCGCATGGGTTGGCGCGGAACAAGCAGAAGTCATTCTTTTGAATGACTTTCGGTGGAATCCAACAATAATCGCGTGGGCTGATCTTCTCCAGGCGCTAGAGGGCGATACAATCCATTTACCCGCACCAAAGAACTTTTGTTTAAGAGATATTGAACTAACGCGCGACACGCCTTTTTTTGCTACATCGGATGCCCCGATTGTTTTCATTAGAGCCGGTGCAATAGATCAGACAAACACAAACATGATGGACATTAGATGGTCTTTTTTCCGGTTCTGGAAGCCCATTTCACAGAGTGAACAGCGAGAAATCGCGCCCTGTGGACATTGTTTTGCACGATTCATTCTAGAGAATTCTAGCAATGTTTACATTGCTGACTGACGGCGACATGATGCTCGCGACAATACTCAGTAACGTTTGCATTCATTTCGCATCAATGAAGAACAGTGTTTAAAAATAAACTATGGCCGGCTACTCTTGTTGAGTATATAAAAACAATTGTTGTATAATGCGCTCCAAAGGAACGTGTCTGAATAGAGTTTACAACATTACTCAGTAAATTGAATGTTTTATATAAAGAGCTAATTAATAGCTTTCTTTTCTTGTGCTTTTACTGAGTACTGAGTTGAAAATGCGCAATAACTCATATAATGAAAGAAATAGTTTCTTCAAACTAAAGAAAACATACATACTTTCTAAATTTGTGTTCATTTAATGTCAAATACGTTTTCAATTTGCATAAATCTCCACTATTTAAAGTGAGTATTGTAGTGAGTAATGTTCAGTTCTTTACGTCAACAAAATGCAAATGTCACGCATGTGATAAACTTCTCGTTGTCACGAGTTTTACAAAGTGACAATTACAATTTACACAAGCATTTTCCTCAGATAGCATGAAAATGAAGTTACACTTTACACGCTTTAGAAATTCACAGAATATACTGAAGTGTAAATAATAAAGCATGTTCAGTTTTCACAGTTCCGCATTGCGTGATTAATATTTGGTTCTACCGCCTTTAGAGGCAAGGATAGCTTCTATCCTTTTGTTCAAACTGGCAATTGTGTTATCTATAGTTTCAGTACAAATACAATCAAAAGCTCTTAAAACTCTAGCTTGAAATTCCTCAAACGACTCCCTTGTGATATTTCTAGATATTGCTTCGGATTCTAAATATCTCTTTACAAGATGAAATATGTTCTCGATAGGATTTAGGTCCGGTGAACGCGGAGGGATTTCATGAAATTCAGCCTCTATCTCTTCTAACGCATCCCTAGCTAACCTGCTTGTTTGCGACGGGTCGTTATCCATAACAAATAAACGTCTTCCATCTGTTTTGGGACCAGCTTGCGCAAACGTAATGTTGAAATGTTCCCTTTTGAAGTTTCGAAAAAAATCACCGGTCATTTTTTCGTACGGCACTTTTAGAATAACTCCTTTCCCGTATGCTATCGCCACCACAACATGCAATCTTCTCCCACCGGCCAACTCTTTCGAACCCTTCGCGGTTACCTCAAGGCCTTCGTCTTTCCTACGCCATACCCTTGATCTGTTCGAGGCTGCGCCGCTCTGTGGATTATACTTATGCACGAAAGATACACCATCCAAATAAAACGAAACTTCGTTAGTCCAGAATTCAGAATTTCTTGCCACCTCCCGCTTCATTTTACGAGCAAATTTCACGCGCAACTTTTTATCGTTTTCAAGCAGAATCCCCTTTCTCCTAGCTGAAAAGTATGAGTACCCGAGCTCATTTAAATATCGAGAATATGTTCTTCTACTCGCTCTATCAAAATTAAGGCCACTCTCCTCCACTAACCCCTTGACTGTCACGTGGACATTCCTTTTCCGTAATTGTTTCATTGTACGGAGCAGTAATCTCAGATCCCGTTGGCTTAGTTGTCTTGGTCTCCCGGTTCTCGTGGAAGTTGAAGACTCTTTAACAGTTCCGGGAAGTTCTACACTGCATATTCTCTGTACACTCGATTTTGAAATTCCACAATCTTGTGCGATTTGTCGATACGAATAGTGACTGTATTTGTTTAAATACCACGCTAATGCTCTCTTCGATGCTAGTATTTGTTTTGTGAAAACCATATTCCACTTCTTTTCACGCTAAAACATTGTCAGAACTAACACTCCAAACGTTTTCCAATAAACAGCGCAGTTTTAAGTCATTTCGAATGCATATACATAACGTCACACTAGTCAAAATTTCACTAGAACGCCGTCCGCGCGCATTCGTACACTCGTTTGGTCACGCCAAACATCGTTTATTACCGTCGCAAATTCTGTATTATAGTTATGCCAGAAACTTGGTATCCCTTGGTAACTTGGTATCCCTTGACCACGTTAACAGCACTTTTTCCCAACTAGTCGTTTTCAGACAATGCAGGTCAAAAGTGTTGGGACACTTAGCGAGATACTACTGAAATAATCTCCCCCCACCCCCTCCCCCCCAAGCAATGTTGAGATTTGACACTACAACACAGATTTCAACAAAAATACTGTTTATCTGCATCTTCCAACATTGTTTGGGGGGGGAGGGGGGTGGTACGCTCCAATTGTGACCCCAAAAAGCCAACTTTACTTGGAATACATGATTATTGGACAGGTGTCCCAACTACTTTTGACCTGCATTGTAGATGCCATTTTGACTTGTGGGCTTGTCCCCATGTGTTGTACCAAAAAATATATTTTTAGAAAAAAATGCGCCATACGCGCGTGCGCTCACTCGTGTAAATGGCCAGCATCGCGCGTGGGGAAATTGAAATTTCTACCCCTTCAACATGGCGTCCAAATTTTAAAATTCTGCCAGGGAATATCTCCTCAGTGCCCATATTTGAGGAATTAGACGCTCACAACGAAAAGGTAACAATTGAAAGAAGACGGGGAACGTTGGAAGAAGCGACATAGTGATCACATGACTCTCACAGTAAAGTCAAAAAGGCGCCAAAACGGTGGCGCTGCGTGCGTTGCTACAGTTGAATGAATGAAAAAAGCTTACACTTTACGAATATGCACTCAGACACGTAAGCTGCTTTTTTAATTTTAGTAATTTTTTTCTCAGCTGCTTTCCGTGTCACTTTTGCCAGTATGATACAGTTCAAATAGTACCCGACAAATGTCTAAAGGTCCGTTATCTGTTGTTTGGAGGAAGTCTGAACAGTTGTGGAAAGTTATGACGCTGCAAAGTTGTTACGTAGTTTTCGCAATCTCCATATTGAACTCTGTCAGCTTTCACTGTTTTCTTGCTCATGTACATGTTGAACTAAAAAAAAGAGCGTTTTGCTGCTTGGAATCAAGTTCCGTGGCCATGCAAAGGAAGAGGCAAAACAACAACCGGCTACATGGTGGACTTTCTAACCAGGAAAAAGGTACGCTAAAAAATTATACCTTCTCACATTCGTTAAACCGCAGCCGGTTTCTTGGCCTGTTACTGATGCCGGGATAAAAAACAGTGAAGGGCGCATTTAACTGAGACCGACACCGAGTTAAAGCATTTGGATTGGTTTCTGGGTTTTAGTCAAGAAACGTACTTCAAAATAAGGTAAAAAATGTCTTCTATCATTTTAGCTTGTTTTAACTTTCGCGGACATGCATGAAAACTTGACGTTTGTCTGCTAGTAGTTTTGTTTCACCTCGTTAGTTTTTAAGTTCTGCCGGAGGCAATTTGCGATTATTAGCTCATTTTAATGTTAGAGTTGCTAGTTTGATGTTGAGGAAATTTATCCTGCGAACTTGAAAAAAAAGAAAGAGTTTGAAAACAGATAAGAACGTGTTTACAGCTTTCTTGTTCCTGGGATGACCATAGAAATCAACAACTAATGAACGAATGAACATTAATCTCAAGTCTTTCGTGTAATATTTCTAGAAAGCAGTAAGCCATCATCCGTCACTAGAAGCAGTAAGCTTTTCGGCAAAGAGAAGTAGTCGAGAAATTCACTTCTGACCGATGTTGAAAAGTTTGGCACTGATCTGTGAACGAAATCTGCTCATTTCGAAAGTTTCTAGCTTGACTACGTAATTTGTGCTGATAAACTGAATTCTTTTTAACCTTCCTTTCGGTTATCCCTAACTTGTTTAACCATTACCTGTTTCACAGGTCCTCGGCATTAAAGGTTTTTAATGCTAAACTTTGGCCGGCTTATTACGTAAAACCATACACTCGTAAGATGACAGTTTACAAAATTTGGTGAAGCGTCGAACATTCATGCCAGTGAGCGCATAGAAAACGTTTAAGACGATGGCCTTAACTCGTCTCCTCAAGGGTTTACCACCAATTTCAAATAAATGGTTGAAACTGACTTCTCGAATAAAATTTAAGTTTATATATATCAGCATCGCGGAGAATGTTTTATATTTGTTCTGTAAGGTTTAAAGTTTTCTACTCAGCCAGGAGAATTTTCTGGAGTTGTCCCCAATGCTTTAGTTTACAGTTGTAGTTTAGTAAGGTTAGACGGAGGAACTTAACATATACAGGATAATAAAATGTTATTTTCACCTTCAAAGTATTTAAAAATTATGTAATTTGGTCGAAACCAAACTGGACTTTCTCTTCCGTTTTCCATATAAGGTAGTAGCCCCACATAAATTTGCGTGTATCTGCGCGGGTTTATGACGTGAAGGGTGGCGCAATTTTTTCTAAAAATAGACTTTTTGGTACAACTTTTAGGGACGCGAGGACCCCACACTTACGGTCTCCATCCCTGATTATGGCTCCTGTAAAAGCTTAAAAACACATAACAGAGTTTGTAATTTTTCCAAATTAAATCCTTAATCTCTCTGAAAAATGCGTCGTTACTCCTTATTTTCCTTTTAGATTCCAATAGCCCTTGCTAAGATCTGATTTTCACATTGTCATAAGCCGCGCAAAAAAGGTTTGTATTTGTGAGCACCTAGTCCTTCAGAAAACTGAATCACGCTGACCATCCTGGGGTGCACTGTACTTAACAACAATGTTGGAGAGCCCCGATACCCAAGAGAGTTGATATTTGGCCATTTTTTTACGGTCAATTTCTTTTGAAATTTTCCCCAGTGAACGTTGCTGTCACCTCAGGTTGTAAGAGACTCCTTTTCCTCTAAGGCCCGGTTCAGACGCCGAACTTTTCATGAGCCGAACCTAATACCTCGAATTAAGTACATGAAAAGTTCGGCGTCTGAATCAATTGAGAACGGCTGTGTCAATTTGGAACGGCTAAGGCCCAGTTCAAACGCCGAACTTTTCATGAGCCGAACTTAAATCAAATTAAGGTCGGCCCAAATCACGAAAATCCCGCCTTTTGATTCAAACGCCGAACTTAATTAGCCGACCTTAATTTACTTGAAGCAAAACCAATCGAAATGTTAGCGTTTTTTCTTTCCTTATTAGTTTTTTTATTTGAAATACTTTATAATAATTTATGCATTAGGTTCGGCTCATGAAAAGTTCGACGTCTGAATCAAAGCCGTTCCAAAGCCGAAATTTCCGGCTGAGCCAGGCGGGAAGAACGGCTGAGCCGTTCCAAATTGAAACAGCCGTTCTCAACTGATTCAGACGCCGAACTTTTCATGTGCTTAATTCGAGGTATTAGGTTCGGCTCATGAAAAGTTCGGCGTCTGAACCGGGCCTAAGCCGTTCTTCCCGCCTGGCTCAGGCGGGAATTTCGGCTTTGGAACGGCTTTGATTCAGACGCCGAACTTTTCATGAGCCAAACCTAATGCATAAATTATTTTAACGTATTTCAAATACTGAAAAAATAAAAAAAATAAGAAACAACGCTGACATTTCGATTGGTTTTGCTTCAAGTAAATTAAGTTCGGCTAATTAAATTCGGCGTCTGAATCAAAAGGCGGGATTTTCGTGATTTGGGCCGACCTTAATTTGAATTAAGTTCGGCTCATGAAAAGTTCGGCGTCTGAACTGGGCCTAAGGGTGTAGTTTTTACTGTTTTTGAGGTACCACAAAAAGGCTTATGAGTCGAGAGCGATTGAATTTTATCTCGGCATAATGCGGCTGCTACTTACAGATGTTCCAGCCGAGAGTGACTTTTAAACGCCTCTTGAGACAAGCCCAGAAGATGGTTTCCGGATAAGTTTCTACCGATAAATTGTCATAACTTAGCCAACGTACAATATGTAACTAAAGTTTAAAATCTGCGACTACAAACAAAACTAATTTGTTACTGAGTTGAGTGAAGCGTGATTTAACTTCTGACAGGTTTAACTTTCCTGCAAACATGCCTTCTTATTTTTGTGTTCTGCGGCCACCACAAAATTGTAATCTTTGCTTAGATATTTGGAGTTACAATTAAAAGAATTTGGGTAAAAGTTAAAATGCTGTAAATGAAAAGGTTAAATGTATTCTGAATAAATTACACCCGTAGGTGTTCTTGGAATTAGAGTAAATACACTCTATCGTCCTATCTAAAGTTCAACAAAAACTCAATCGAGAAAATAAACCCTAGAACAGCATATACAAAAAGCGCATGTTCATTATTACGCAACACGCGCAACGTTCAAGTTCCTTCTATTTCCGGTTTTCTACATACTGGTTTGAACCAGCTGAGCGTTTAGAAAAAGTGAAGTGATGTCATCAACGGGCTTCTTAAATACACCTTTTTGACAACTTTTGTAATTTTTGAAACAGTTTTGAAAATAACAACCGACAAATTGGTCAAAAGATTCATTGACTAGTTTTTACATCTTGGTAATCTTTGGGATTCTTGGTAAATATTGTCGCCGGAATCAGGTAAGTGATAGTCAGAACTGAGCAACTGGAATGGTTAAAGTATCGCTGATAATGAATAAATTTTGAAATGTTTTGGTCAGATTCATTACAAGGACAGTATTATATTCGACGGTTCCAAGATATGCATTTGACGTCGTCTTAGCCCGAAATGTTGGTCGAAATGTTGGTCTTTCCAATAAACATAACATTTTTCTCCGGTTCCACATGGGCACCGTACTGTGTCCACAAATGTTCATATTATATATTTACATTTCTGTGTAGGCAGGTTACCGCTATTGATGAGTTCCTCCAACGTAAATATCCAGTACCCCCCTCTTGAAGTAACGGTTCACGATATTTGCTTTCAGTCATCAAGAAATATTCCTGATTGAAACTGTCCAATCGAGGAAAGGAAAAGCAGTGCCGAGAACTCCGAAACTGAATTTGTCATTTGAAACAGGAAAATTACTAATATCTGCGAATTAAGTTAGCAATCTCGCTGGGAAAATAAAATGAACTCAATTTAATACTTGTTGAAGCGATATAAGATCATACTAGAACTTACAGGAAGCGTAACTGAACAGTAGTGTTTAGAATCTCTTGACGCAAATCCTGTAGGTTGTTGTCAGACAAATCCCTGTCAAAAAATAATAATAATAATAACAATAATAATAATAATAATAATAATGATGATGATGATGATGATGATGATGATGATGATGATGATGATGATGATAATAATTATAATAATAATAATCAAGCAGGTGACTTTTTTGACAGATAGTAAGCAGGTGGTTTCCTAAATGGATCTTTCAATTCAATAACTATTAGAATATTTATGAATTTATATTTATAAAGGTTGCTGAGGGCTTGTTGAATAGCGAGTTCATTTCATATCAGTGAACAACAGTCAACAGAAACAACATACATATATAAATAAATAATTAAAATTACGAATGAATTATGGGTCCGGATGGGGGATGTTAGGTGAGGGGGCTGATTGTGTCCCCTCTATAACTTTGCAAGTATAAAAGCTATGACAGTGAGACTTCGAGGATAGATAGTACGCTTAAAGATGTTTCCTTCGAGGACCCGATACATCATATCATGTGGCAGTAATGTCATAATTGCGAAATGGCGACCATCTAGTAGTGGGAGGAGACGGCTGACATTTCAGACTAACCATCTAGGATTTCTGGATTTTCCCAAAACTTCACTGAAGCGCCGAAATTGGGCGAGAAGTAATCAAAATCAATACAGGAACACTATTTTGAGCTAAAAACATAAGAATTACAGGATAAAAGTGATCTTTCATCATTCTAAAAGGGGATTTTCTATTTTCTGAAAAAAACTGCCTGTCAAAAATTGGTCGCCATGGTAACATCAATGTCTTGAACAGTTACCGACCACACACTACATTTTTCAGATTAATTTCTGAAAAAGTCCTAAAGTTTCACGGCGTTTGCTTAAATTTTTATAAAGATACCCAGGTTCAAAGTCACCATGGGCACAATCCCCCCGCCCGGTCTAGATATGGTTAAGGTTATACTGTAGTTAGTGTTGTAAGCTCCAATTAATAATTTGTTCAAATGTACTTACTTGACTTCATAATTTCAGGTTATTCCCATACAAACGTTGCATTCGGTTTGTCCCATTTCCAAAATGGAAAAGACCCATGGGTGATCAGCGATGAGTTACTTACACTGACGTGAATAGCATGATGATTGGTCTCTTATGTAATCACTTCATAAATATTAATAAAAGGAGGATATTGACATTTGGTAAATTTGAATAAACTAAGCAAAGACTTACAATGCCAAAGTAGCCAACGGCAATTTCCCAGGAAATCGCTTCAATTTTTTTCCTGCACAGGAAACCAGTAACGGAGAATAGGTGTCTTTCAAGTGGGTACACTGACAGAGCTCTGGGCACCCTAACGAAAAGAAAGTGATAAGAAATATATACATTATTCGCTCTTTATGCCTAGTTTTGTCAGAAAATTCTTTGTGTTTTTCTGTGACATAAATTATGCTTATTCTGTCCAGTGCCTACTTGAATTAATCACAGCACACATTGTAAAATAACAAATATGAATCGGTAATATTAATGATGGTGCCTGGTAGATAATTTATCCATGCAATACCACTCTTCGTGTTTTTAGCCAGGATTGAATAAAGGACATCACGTGGCATATTTTTATTTATTCTACGTTCGCCCTAAGTCTACTAGTTTATAATTAATACATTCTGACGCCCGATAACACGAGTAATATAGAATCTATACACCTTAAATAGTGAAGAACAGATATCGGATAAAAGACTGACCATCAACGATCTACATAAATCTAACGGCTTTATAGGAAGCTTTTGAGCTAAGAACTTCTTCGCACCGTTATAATGAGAAAGTGTTTACGTAAAACTTTGCCGTCAAAATAACCATCTCAAACCGTATTCTGGAGAATAATTGTGGTAAAACCAAGTCATATCATTATTAAACAGTTGATGAAATTACTAAGCGTGACGTTTTCATGGTTATGACATCAGAGCTTTCTGTGAATGATCTTATCCATCGTCACTGCAGCCAGGTGCGTGGTTGAACGAGTAGTTGAACGCGTGCATTCTTTAATACTTTTGATACTAGAACCGGCAAAAAGACCCGAGATATATACTCCTCACCAAATGGAGGTGGGTACTTGTCTTCCTTCTTTCTGAATGGCTGCCACGTTGGTGTTGCTTTCGATGAGAACGGCGTCGATTTTGTGCCTATGCTTAACAGCAAGGAAATTTTGCGCTGATGCACATATGAGGCAGTTTTGTAAGAGATCTCTGTAGCCATCAGCCCAGAAATGCATGTTTTTCGCACAGTGATTTGTTAAATTTCCAGGAAGACTTGCATTCCTTGTCGCTCGTTTTTTCCGAGAGAATATCGCATGCATCATATCTGGTCTTCAGGCTTTCTCTTTTGGTTTATGGCCAGACAAACTGGACAACGTTCGTTTTTGGTCGCGTAAGCTTTGGGGTTAAAAGCTCTGTGGTGGCCACCTCTATGCCGAGTTTTGGATCCTCGTTTAGCTTTCCAAAAAAGGACGTAGTTGCCAGTGAGAGGATCATTTTCCGGCGCCGATATCTCCCCATTTGAGTCTGTGGCTCTCATTCCGTGCTCTAAATCCAAAGTTGAAAGAGAGCACCCACCAGACCGTACCCTGGAGAACTTCAGGGCCGTCTTCTCAGAACTGGCCTGTTTGAAATAGGACACCTTCTTCAGCTTCGGTCAACTCGCGTGCAGCTTGCGGACGATTTCCCTTCGCGTTGCTAACGACCAAGTCTCGACCGCGAACTGTAAGGACTTCCCTGGATTATGAAAACTCTTATTTTTTTTTCCAAATATTAACCGTAGAGCTCTTGTCATTTAAGTAGTGCTGAAAGCTTCTTTGGAAAGATGTCAGTGAAACTGGCTCATATACTCCACCACCTTTTTTACGGATGTCTCTGAAAAATTTGCAAAAATTTGTTCTTTTGGAGAAATGTTTCCTAGGTCTCTTGTTACTCTAACCGACGAACCTGAATCTTCACCAAATGTTTAAATTGCAGGCAGTCTTCTTCTTTGTGCGAAGTGAGTAGATAAAACCATGAATTTTATTTACTTGGTCATCTCGTCCTCCTTCGTCAAAATTCATAGATTCGGTTTCGCTCTGGCCTTCTTCCTCGGGATAGCAAAAATCCACTTTCACTGTGTCCAGTGTCGTCGGAATCCGTATTCTATACCAGTTATTTACATAAATTTTTTTTCTTCCCTAAAATTGCTTACATGCAACCATTGTTTCAAGCTTCGCAAGTTTTCTCCGGGTAGGCGCGATAGCGGGGGCGAAATAAAATGCCGTACAATAGTTATAGAAAAGTATAAAAAAAAGAAAAAAACATACAAAAAAGCGGGATCGGCGGAGAGCGTGTAATTAGCCAATCAGGTTTAACGATTTAGGAATCCGGATGCTTTAGAAAAAAAAAATGCTGTCACTGTCTTCTTTGCTGACTCTGTCGCCGTCCTCATATCGTATGTTACGATCTTCTTTCTTAACTCTGTCTCCTTTCCGGAAAATGACTTTTTACGCGGGATGCCCTTAGGGGGCATACCGTGTCTAAAAACGGGTCGATTTCTTTTTTTTCTTTTTTACGCGGGATGCCCTGAAGGGGCATACCGTGTCTAAAAACGGGTCGATTTCTTTTTACGCGGGATGCCCTGAAGGGGCATACCGTGTCTAAAAACGGGTCGATTTCTTTTTTTTTTTTTTTTTCTTTTTTTTTTTTTTCTTCCTCGTAGCTACAAATCGGTACATTAATTTATTCATTAAACTCACCCCTCTCCTACTCGGGATGTATTGTTCTGATTGTCTTCAACAGAAGCAGGCCAATCAAAATCCATTCTTGTCGCTTATATCGCGAGGGAGGAGACCCACTCACCCTTACCTGTGTGACGTCAATGCATCATTTGATCTATTTATTAAAGACGGATTAACTCGCGCCATATTGTTTTAACATGTTCTGGACTCAAGTGTGCCGTTTTCAAAGGGAAATTTCACCATTTTGAAGCGGTAAATCGAAAGAATAACTTCTAAGAAGCACCCGACACGTAAAACGGTGGAAATTGGTGAGTTCTTAGTGAAGGAATCGTGCTTTGTTTGACAGTCTTAGACCACGACGCGAGACTGAAAAGAGGTCATTGAGAAGCTTACGTTATCGTAATGGAATTTGACAAATTTCCGCTGATAGTCTGAGTCGCGTAACACACGGAAAACAACGTAACGCGATCGTCGTGACTCAAACTATTCCATTAGCAAGGATAGTTTTATCAATCGGCGAAGCATACAGTTGGAATTTCCTACTCGGGATGTATTGTTCTGATTGTCTTTAACAAAGGCAGGCCAATCAAAATCCATTCTTATCGCTAGGGAGGGGACCCACTCACCCTTACCTGTGTGACGTCAACGCATCATTTGATTTCTTCATTAAAACTGCATTAAATTGTGGAGCCATATTGTTAACATGTTCTGGACTCAAGTGTGCCGTTTTCAAACGGAAATTTCACCATTTTGAAGCAGTAAATCGAAAGAATAACTTCTAAGAAGCACTCGACATCTAAAACGGTGGAAATTGGAGAGTTCCTGGCGAAGGAATCGTGCTTTCTTTGACAGTCTTAGTCCACGACTGCAGACAGAGAAGAGGTCATTGAGAAGCTTACGTTATCGCAATGGAATTCCCGCAATTTCCCTTGAAAACCTGAGTAACGTAACACAAGGGGAACAACGTAACGCGATCGTCGTGACTCAAACTATTCCATTAGCAAGGATAGTTTTATCAATCGGCGAAGCATACAGTTGGAATAAATGAATCAGTCCGGGCATCACGTGTAATGCCAGTATAGCATATTCATTAAACTCACCCCTCTCCTACTCGGGGTGTATTGTTCTGATTGTCTTCAACAAAAGCAGGCCAATCAAAATCCATTCTTGTCGCTTACATCGCGAGGGAGGGGACCCACTCACCCCTACCTGTGTGACGTCAACGCATCATTTGATCTATTTATTAAAAACGGATTAAATTTGGGGCGATATTGTTTATAACATGTTCTGGACTCAAGTGTGCCGTTTTCAAACGGAAATTTCACCATTTTGAAGCGGCAAATCGAAAGAATAACTTCTAAGAAGCACTCGACATTTAAAACGGTAGAAATTGGTGAGTTCATGGCGAAGGAATCGTGCTTTGTTTGACAGTCCTTGACCACGACGCGAGACTAAAAAGAGGTCATTGAGAAGCTTACGTTATCGTAATGGAATTCCACACATTTCCGGTGAAAGTCTGAGTCGCGTAACACAAGGAAAACAACCTAACGCGATCGTCGTGACTCAAACTATTCCATTAGCAAGGATAGTTTTATCAATCGGCGAAGCATACAGTTGGAAAAAATGAATCAGCCCCAGCATCACGCGTAATGCCAGTAAAGCTGGCATCTTGTTTTTTTTTTTTTCTTTTTTTTTTTTTCTTCCTCGTAGCTACAAATCGGTACATTAATTTATTCATTAAACTCACCCCTCTCCTACTCGGGATGTATTGTTCTGATTGTCTTCAACAGAAGCAGGCCAATCAAAATCCATTCTTGTCGCTTATATCGCGAGGGAGGAGACCCACTCACCCTTACCTGTGTGACGTCAATGCATCATTTGATCTATTTATTAAAGACGGATTAACTCGCGCCATATTGTTTTAACATGTTCTGGACTCAAGTGTGCCGTTTTCAAAGGGAAATTTCACCATTTTGAAGCGGTAAATCGAAAGAATAACTTCTAAGAAGCACCCGACACGTAAAACGGTGGAAATTGGTGAGTTCTTAGTGAAGGAATCGTGCTTTGTTTGACAGTCTTAGACCACGACGCGAGACTGAAAAGAGGTCATTGAGAAGCTTACGTTATCGTAATGGAATTTGACAAATTTCCGCTGATAGTCTGAGTCGCGTAACACACGGAAAACAACGTAACGCGATCGTCGTGACTCAAACTATTCCATTAGCAAGGATAGTTTTATCAATCGGCGAAGCATACAGTTGGAATTTCCTACTCGGGATGTATTGTTCTGATTGTCTTTAACAAAGGCAGGCCAATCAAAATCCATTCTTATCGCTAGGGAGGGGACCCACTCACCCTTACCTGTGTGACGTCAACGCATCATTTGATTTCTTCATTAAAACTGCATTAAATTGTGGAGCCATATTGTTAACATGTTCTGGACTCAAGTGTGCCGTTTTCAAACGGAAATTTCACCATTTTGAAGCAGTAAATCGAAAGAATAACTTCTAAGAAGCACTCGACATCTGAAACGGTGGAAATTGGAGAGTTCCTGGCGAAGGAATCGTGCTTTCTTTGACAGTCTTAGTCCACGACTGCAGACAGAGAAGAGGTCATTGAGAAGCTTACGTTATCGCAATGGAATTCCCGCAATTTCCCTTGAAAACCTGAGTAACGTAACACAAGGGGAACAACGTAACGCGATCGTCGTGACTCAAACTATTCCATTAGCAAGGATAGTTTTATCAATCGGCGAAGCATACAGTTGGAATAAATGAATCAGTCCGGGCATCACGTGTAATGCCAGTATAGCATATTCATTAAACTCACCCCTCTCCTACTCGGGGTGTATTGTTCTGATTGTCTTCAACAAAAGCAGGCCAATCAAAATCCATTCTTGTCGCTTACATCGCGAGGGAGGGGACCCACTCACCCCTACCTGTGTGACGTCAACGCATCATTTGATCTATTTATTAAAAACGGATTAAATTTGGGGCGATATTGTTTATAACATGTTCTGGACTCAAGTGTGCCGTTTTCAAACGGAAATTTCACCATTTTGAAGCGGCAAATCGAAAGAATAACTTCTAAGAAGCACTCGACATTTAAAACGGTAGAAATTGGTGAGTTCATGGCGAAGGAATCGTGCTTTGTTTGACAGTCCTTGACCACGACGCGAGACTAAAAAGAGGTCATTGAGAAGCTTACGTTATCGTAATGGAATTCCACACATTTCCGGTGAAAGTCTGAGTCGCGTAACACAAGGAAAACAACCTAACGCGATCGTCGTGACTCAAACTATTCCATTAGCAAGGATAGTTTTATCAATCGGCGAAGCATACAGTTGGAAAAAATGAATCAGCCCCAGCATCACGCGTAATGCCAGTAAAGCTGGCATCTTGTTTTTTTTTTTTTCTTTTTTTTTTTTTCTTCCTCGTAGCTACAAATCGGTACATTAATTTATTCATTAAACTCACCCCTCTCCTACTCGGGATGTATTGTTCTGATTGTCTTCAACAGAAGCAGGCCAATCAAAATCCATTCTTGTCGCTTATATCGCGAGGGAGGAGACCCACTCACCCTTACCTGTGTGACGTCAATGCATCATTTGATCTATTTATTAAAGACGGATTAACTCGCGCCATATTGTTTTAACATGTTCTGGACTCAAGTGTGCCGTTTTCAAAGGGAAATTTCACCATTTTGAAGCGGTAAATCGAAAGAATAACTTCTAAGAAGCACCCGACACGTAAAACGGTGGAAATTGGTGAGTTCTTAGTGAAGGAATCGTGCTTTGTTTGACAGTCTTAGACCACGACGCGAGACTGAAAAGAGGTCATTGAGAAGCTTACGTTATCGTAATGGAATTTGACAAATTTCCGCTGATAGTCTGAGTCGCGTAACACACGGAAAACAACGTAACGCGATCGTCGTGACTCAAACTATTCCATTAGCAAGGATAGTTTTATCAATCGGCGAAGCATACAGTTGGAATTTCCTACTCGGGATGTATTGTTCTGATTGTCTTTAACAAAGGCAGGCCAATCAAAATCCATTCTTATCGCTAGGGAGGGGACCCACTCACCCTTACCTGTGTGACGTCAACGCATCATTTGATTTCTTCATTAAAACTGCATTAAATTGTGGAGCCATATTGTTAACATGTTCTGGACTCAAGTGTGCCGTTTTCAAACGGAAATTTCACCATTTTGAAGCAGTAAATCGAAAGAATAACTTCTAAGAAGCACTCGACATCTAAAACGGTGGAAATTGGAGAGTTCCTGGCGAAGGAATCGTGCTTTCTTTGACAGTCTTAGTCCACGACTGCAGACAGAGAAGAGGTCATTGAGAAGCTTACGTTATCGCAATGGAATTCCCGCAATTTCCCTTGAAAACCTGAGTAACGTAACACAAGGGGAACAACGTAACGCGATCGTCGTGACTCAAACTATTCCATTAGCAAGGATAGTTTTATCAATCGGCGAAGCATACAGTTGGAATAAATGAATCAGTCCGGGCATCACGTGTAATGCCAGTATAGCATATTCATTAAACTCACCCCTCTCCTACTCGGGGTGTATTGTTCTGATTGTCTTCAACAAAAGCAGGCCAATCAAAATCCATTCTTGTCGCTTACATCGCGAGGGAGGGGACCCACTCACCCCTACCTGTGTGACGTCAACGCATCATTTGATCTATTTATTAAAAACGGATTAAATTTGGGGCGATATTGTTTATAACATGTTCTGGACTCAAGTGTGCCGTTTTCAAACGGAAATTTCACCATTTTGAAGCGGCAAATCGAAAGAATAACTTCTAAGAAGCACTCGACATTTAAAACGGTAGAAATTGGTGAGTTCATGGCGAAGGAATCGTGCTTTGTTTGACAGTCCTTGACCACGACGCGAGACTAAAAAGAGGTCATTGAGAAGCTTACGTTATCGTAATGGAATTCCACACATTTCCGGTGAAAGTCTGAGTCGCGTAACACAAGGAAAACAACCTAACGCGATCGTCGTGACTCAAACTATTCCATTAGCAAGGATAGTTTTATCAATCGGCGAAGCATACAGTTGGAAAAAATGAATCAGCCCCAGCATCACGCGTAATGCCAGTAAAGCTGGCATCTTGTTTTTTTTTTTCTTCCTCGTAGCTACAAATCGGTACATTAATTTATTCATTAAACTCTCCCCTCTCCTACTCGGGATGTATTCTTCTGATTGTCTTCAACAACAGCAGGCCAATCAAAATCCATTCTTGTCGCTTATATCGCGAGGGAGGGGACCCACTCACCCCTACCTGTGTGACGTCAATGCATCATTTGATATATTTATTAAAGACGGATTAAGTCGCGCCATATTGTTTTAACATGTTCTGGACTCAAGTGTGCCGTTTTCAAAGGGAAATTTCACCATTTTGAAGCGGTAAATCGAAAGAATAACTTCTAAGAAGCACCCGACACGTAAAACGGTGGAAATTGGTGAGTTCTTAGTGAAGGAATCGTGCTTTGTTTGACAGTCTTAGGCCACGACGCGAGACAGAAAAGAGGTCATTGAGAACCTTACGTTATCGTAATGGAATTTGACAAATTTCCGCTGATAGTCTGAGTCGCGTAACACACGGAAAACAACGTAACGCGATCGTCGTGACTCAAACTATTCCATTAGAAAGAATAACTTCTAAGAAGCACCCGACACGTAAAACGGTGGAAATTGGTGAGTTCTTAGTGAAGGAATCGTGCTTTGTTTGACAGTCTTAGGCCACGACGCGAGACAGAAAAGAGGTCATTGAGAACCTTACGTTATCGTAATGGAATTTGACAAATTTCCGCTGATAGTCTGAGTCGCGTAACACACGGAAAACAACGTAACGCGATCGTCGTGACTCAAACTATTCCATTAGCAAGGATAGTTTTATCAATCGGCGAAGCATACAGTTGGAATAAATGAATCAGCCCCAGCATCACGCGTAATGCCAGTATAGCAGGCATCTTGTTATATGACTAGCTAGTCAATGTGCATGGAATTTCATGTAATTTGCCAAGAACGAGGGCAAGTGCCTCATCAGGGATTCCAAACACCGCAAAATTACACATGTAAGAGCGAGGCCGCCGCAGTTTGATTTTGCTTTGGTTTGACAGCAGATCCACGACGACAACTGGTTAGAAACGTGACATCATTCGACGTCATGACATCTTGCAGATGATCTCAAGGTAAAAATTTCTAGAGTTACTTTACACCTGTCATGTTTTTCTTTACCGTAGCGATATTTCCCTTACTTGTAGTTAAACAGGTGGATAGCCCAGGGTTGAACCTTTCCCGGAATACCATTTAATTTGGACAAAAATATATATCTTTTACATTATATAGATACAAGAAACCTGTGTTTTCAGGAAGTGATCATCATTTTATAGATCTGCGTCGATGACTCATAATCATAAGTGGTAAAACGTTATTCATTAACCTGCTTAGTAGTATACACATAAATGAAAATTATACGATCTCGTTTAATACTCACGTTCAATCAAAAGAACGAGGTTCTTTTTAGTCCAGTTTCCCTGGCTTGTGACTTCACAGCTGTAGCTGTCTTTGGTTTCTTTCATAAGTGTTAGTTTATATTTAACACTTGTACTGTTTTTCACAACGATCCCGTTTTTTCTCCAGACAATATTTGGGGCAGGAGCACCTTCTGCCGGACACCATAAAAAAGATGACTGTTTAAACAGCACAGACTGACTGGTCTTCACATGGGAAAGATCTGATGCCACTGTGAAAAGAAACGACAAATGTGACCAATATGAAAATACTTTATCTTGTAAACTAACGACATTTTCAATAAGCGCAGACGGCTTTGCTAGCGTCTGCCCTCGTTCATATCAAACACGGGATTATTGTTTTTTAAAATAAAATAATGCATGCATGTATGGTATCCCTCGTTTTGCTTATTTCATAGAAATGAAGCAAGGGATGAATGTGTGACAGAAAACAATACACTGAATACATGCCTGTAAGATTAACTGGTTTTGCTTTGTAGTGAGCGTGAAAGCGACCTCTGCGATAGAAATAACCAGCCAATCCGCCATTAAGCTTTAACCACATGTTATTTCCACTGGATCGAAACACATATTCTTTGTGTTTGTAGGAGCTACAAGTTTCACCAAGGAGTTCATCTGTGTTTTTTGACCCATCACGAATGACAAAGTAGATACCCCAAGGACACAGGAATCCATCATTAGTAGTGAAAGTGATCTTCAATTCCACGTAATGCCCCTCAGGAACTGTAATAAGGTTACTTCTGCCGCTCCATCGTTTCCCGATTTCTTGGAGAGATGCTTGTACAAATGCTGCAACTTTAAAAAAAACTAAACATCAGGAACACCATAGCAAACTCTGGGAACAGTGTGGGAACCTATTCGATATAAAATGGTCTTAATTTGTCCTTTCTATTTCAACTATAATTTTCGTCGTGCTATTATGAGACCCTGTACAGTTGTGATTAATATACCACCTTGCTCCTGAGTAGATTCACGGATACACGGCAATTGCTGGATTTATTGCGTAGTAATCATGAGATTTTTGTATGTCTCAGAAGAAACTGCTTACGCATGCGTACATTTGGAAGTGCATCTCCATTAAACCTGCAGCAGCAGTGCTACTAAGGTTGCGTTCGATTGATTTTATTACGGAATAAGGATAAGCGAAATAGCTGTTAGATTTCTCTTTTTAACTAAATTTAGGTAGACATTTCTGCAAACGTTCGCTGGCACATGAGAATTTAAGAGCGATTTTGTACTTCAGTAAATCCAAAAACCTCTCCTGAGGGATTTCTTTTCATCATTGTATGTATTCCTATTCTGGGAAACGGTCAATCAAAAACGTTCTGAAGTTTCAGGCCGTTTGCTTAAATATTAAAAAAAAAAAAAATCAGGTTCAAAGTCGCCGCGGCCAGAATCTACCACCCCCAGCCCGCCTCAAATCCCGGGCTAGATGGGGTTAAGGCTTGACAACCTAATAATTGTGCATATTGTTATTTGAAAGGGAAGCATATGTCCCATCTCAGTGAAACTTGGCAGACAGTTTGTTATTAGTATCTCTACGAATTTTCCAAAAATCTTTTTAATCACATTCTAGTCACGTGACCTAAAAAGACTTTACTCAAAAATGGGGTACAGAAAGCTACATTGAACCAGTCTTATTTGTTTCTTATTCGATGACCGCTTGCAAGGGCTTAATCATTCCCCCTTCTATTAATGTCCAGATGTGAACAACAACGATCAATTAAGGAAAATAGGTCACGCGACATGATAAATGTCCAAATATCGTAAAAGGTAAATGAGGAGTACCACATGAAAAGGCGGAATTGTGTAAGCACAGTTGTACTAAACATTTTACTGATAAACGCTTGGCTTTCAAAATTTTGAAGTATAAATGTTCCCCATTTTCAAAAACAAGTTATGTGACGTCATCAACCTAGGAATGCCATGTGACACTTAGGAAGACTTCCGTTTGATCAAGGAATTGGAGTCAGACAGTATAGTGATTGAATTTCCTTTCATCGTGTAAGTTCTTTTATCAACAGAGAATAGAGGTTCCTTAAAATCTTTGCTATGGGTCTTTTAAGAATAAATAAGCAAGCCTTAAGTTGCTTGATTTGTTACTGCTTAAAGAGTTTTTCATTGGATTGTTAGGTTATGTTCAATCCAGTTAATTTAACCGGAATCCAAGCGGCTATACAATTATTAAGGCCTCGGCAGCTAAGTGCGGGAGACGGGCTGATCCGGTTAGCGGAACGAATTTTGTTATCCGTTCATATGGGATATTTCAGCCTGGTTACAAAGATGAAAGAATGTGAGATTCTTCGCTTTGGGCTCCTCTTCCCTTGAAAGTTTGTCGAATTCATTTGGCAGCTGTGAAGCTGATTATAAGGAATTAGATTATAAGGAATAAGTAAGAGGGGAAGTTTCCAAAGAAATTGTGGTGCTGCGTCAGTAGAGGAGTAGAAACGAGAGTCGATATAGCGATAAGGTAATTTGACCAGCGCTTAAAAATTCGACTGCTGACGTTGGCTTTTCGCCGCAATTCGCTCTGACGAAGGGATAATGCTCGAAACGTCAGCACTCGAATCTCTTAACGATGGCTAAATTTAGATTATAAGTACTGAATAAAATACTTTGTTAATTACGGCAATTATTACATCTGCATGGAGAACTTACAGAAGACAAATATGAACAGCCAGGGTATTTTCTTCCCCATGTTCACCAACGCTATCAGTTTACGCGACACAACTACACAGTAAAGAGAAATAAAGTTTCAATTTTTGTAGTATTTTGCAAGATGCGAGTTGCTACAGCAGAATTCACTTATGCTGCGAATAAAATAAATTAACAAATAATTTTAACGGTATTAATTGTGTCAAAACTAAAAAAAAAAGGTCCGTTGTTTAGAAAGGCGTTATTTCATTTGATAAAAGAAATACAAGGATCAAAGCTTTCATTCATTTTTCAACGTTTTCCTGTTATCGATCGATGTTATGGCAAAATGAAACGGTGATGGTCTTATCAGAAACAATGATAAATTTGTAGAATAATAAGCAATTATACCAATATATATCATAGATTGTTTAAGTTGTCGTTGGGATAAATTGAACCGATCACCGACTAAAGATATCCAAAAAAAACTTTGAATTACCTGAAAATGATTATCCTTTTCCTGCTGAAACTAGAATCGCTTTAAACTCCTTTTCCAAGAATGGATTTACTAATACAGCAGCTGTTTATCATTATCTCTAGGTTGAACAATAATTAAGTCATACCACGTCAATTTCATAGTTTTTCTGTCTTTCAACACGTAGGCGAAGCCTTCACTCCGAGAAAATTCAATAAATATCATGGCTGCAGACAGCTTTTTTATAGTTGTTAAGACAACTTCCGAGCTTTTATCTAACAGTTCAACCACTGCCTTAACAATTACTAGTGTAGTCCAACAAAAATTTTTTTTGTAAGTATTAAAAATTTTATTAGTGTAGAGACAACACTGAAAAATATCTATACGTTCGGTTTTTTAGAACATATGCACTGCAATAACTCGGTTGAAATGGTTTATTCAAACGCCTGGAAAAATTACTGACTCTTGCCCAACTTTGCAGAATTTTTTTTGCCTTTTTTTCTGACAAAAACTGCGTCGTTTTTCTTTTTTTGTTTTATATTTGACCGATCTTTTCTCGAAAAAAATACGCTCCTCAGCAGTGAAAAGCAGAAAATATGAATTTTTATGCGTTAGTGATCGCGAATCATGTTTATAGCTTCCTGTTATTTTGTTCGTTTTGTCCATCAAGTAACATCTGTGCTTTTCTTGCCTACGCAGAAGTTGTTAAAGGCCTGTGCAGCTGTCAGACAATTCACTTTAAACTTTAACGAACTTTGGCTTTGAACTTTAGTTAGTTCGGTCTTTTATGAAATCGTGTCATTTTTCGGCTCACTAAAAATCTGCTTTTTTATTTTGTCAAGTTTGTCGAAAGGATTTCGTATCCGTCGAGTTTTTTAAGAGAGTCCAGTCAAACACCTAAAAAGAAAGTTAATGCACGTGCAGCTGTTTCGAAATTAGCATACATTAGATAGTTGAATTACAATTTTCCGAGTCCTCATATAACTGTTAATTATTTTTTCTAATGCAATTGCTTGTTATTTCTCGCATCCGACCACCCATTTGTTATCCATTTTACCTTCTTAACAAATCACCAGACGGTTTTTTGGGGGGGAAGGAGCGGGTACTGAGAAAAGGTTTCATTGTACTAATTTGCACGCTTCTACCCTAAAGCCCTGTTGTCTTTGTCCTTACGTCACCTGAGTTACATAACACAACAAATAGGGAACTTGGGCACATACGTTTTTGAGCCACGCACGGCAACCAGAAATTGAATTTTTCCCTTTTTGAAGTTTTCACGCCATTGCGTTTGTAACGTTACGCCACAGAGCCTTTCCTGTCCGTGGTAAGGAGTAAAACCACGCCGAAAAAGGAAACATGCGACTTCCGGTTGCCGTCCGTGTTTTACGAACACCTTTGCTTATACATTTTTGTTGTTTTTCTCACCAGCAACAAGGGAGTATCGGATTAAGAACCAAATTTCAACACAGTGACAAAAGGTGAAAAAAATTACACTAACTTTGTCTTATCTCTGTGAAACTTGTGAGTCATTTTACCTAAAAAAAATATCAGATAAGGGAAAGAAGCCACATGAACTTAACAACAAATCGGCTCAGGTCAGGTTACTTTTGTGCAAACATTATATCAAGTCAACAACGCTTGCTTTAAACAAGGTGGTCTCAAATTAAAGGTCCTCTTACCGTCCTTTGCTCCAACGACAACGACGAAGAAATATGCTGGAGACCCTCAAGATGAAAATGACAGGACTCTTTACAATACCAAAAAGAAAGCTCATGTTACCTGTTGCGCTACAAGAAATACAATTGTAAATGTCTAATTAACAGAGAATAAATCACAAGGAAATAATAGGAAGAGTACTAGTGTAGCTTAGTGTGTAGTTACGAGTGCGGGATTTCGAATAAACCGGTTCATTGATCCGGCTTTTAAAAATATTCGGGGCCGGCGTTAAATCGAGAAAATACGATAATTAGGAATACCTAGTTAAAGTGGCTTTTTGCAGTAACCACATGACTGATTCTTTTCTGCTCCCAGCTGAAACCAAGTGCGTTCGCTTTCTCCTTTTAGGGCGGTGCTTCCTTATACTAAGGTAATTTTTAGCAGTTTATGGACAAAAGCAGATCGTAGAAAGCGCCACTGGAATCCAAAAAGGAAATTAGGGGTAACCATGTATTTTTCAAACATAATTAAGCAACAATCACTGTAAAAAAGCTTTAAAATACATAACAATACATTGTACTCTTTTCCGAATTGAAGCTTAATCATCTCTGGAAAAACCGGAAAAATGCGTGGATACAAGTAATCAGTTTCCCTATGCATTCCAACAACCCCTACTAAGATGTGCTTTAAGCCCATAATGTAGAAACCGCGCAAAAATATCTTTGTTGTAGGTGGTGTCCTTAAAAAAATCAGTCATTTCCAGCGATTACCGTACTCCGGAGGGGGAGGATCGTGATCTCCGAGCATTTAGGATCTTTTCAAAAGAAACCGGCAGATGCCCTACAGCGAGACGAACAAGCTGTTCAAATGCTCCACGGTACAGTTGAATTTGAATTTCAAAAGTTGATTTCTTCGTTTCTGGGTGTAATTTCGTTCTAATGAAAGTTAATCCAGGTGAAGGTCCCAATTTTCGTTATAGTTCCAGCGACCGTTCTGTAGACCTACCATCTCATTTTTCTCCCTTGTTCGTAGTTAATTCCAAATTTATCGTGTACTTATCATTGAAAGAACGTGACAATGCTACAAGCTGAATCACGAAGCAGTCAAATACCCGGTGAGGGGGGGACTAATGCCAGAACCATGGAACAGACCATGTAGAAAAATGCACCACTAATGCCCAGACTGGGGGAGGGGTTGGGGATGAGTACTGGTGGGATTGACTAATGAATACAAAAAAAAGGTTTCTCCGATCTGAGATGCGCAGAAGTAATTTTATGCAGGCACATTGTGCCTCATTCATACACGCTACAATGCGCAAATAAGACTGATACAATATTGTCAATGGTTTTGCATTTTGTGTTAGCTCTCTTGTGTCTTTTTTTTATCATAGTTATGACATCTTTCCGCGTTTACCTGGGTAAAATTTAATTCAGTTAATTTTGTGTCCTCGTATGTGCATTACATAGAAAATGGATTACAGTACAACTCTTCTAAACAATCTCAATAGTGGCAGGAAACTAAACACGAGTGTCTCAGGGTAAAACAAAAGACTGACTTTAACCAGCGAACTACTAAATTAAAGAAGGTCAAATGACTTGAATTGTAAAGCAATCTACCAGCCATTTTGATTCCACTGTGTCAGAGGTCGTACCAAAAGGGCATGCCAGTAACGCCCAGTGAATAGTGGACCATTGCTTGTGTACAAATAGGTTCCAACATAGCTTTTACAATAACTGTCCAAATTCCCGCGGGCTGATTGGCTCGTAGCTATTGTCTATAAGAGTACAGACAATAAAAATGACGTCAGATGTAACGCGCGCGCTTTCTCAACGGAAAAAATAGCCAATTCCGCTCGTACTTGTCCCATGTTATTGTAAAAAACAAATCGACAGCAGTTTTCTATGGTCTATACTCTTATAGACCATAAAATGACGCCATAAAATGTCCAAAACTTGGCAGTGAAACCACTCGCCTGCGGCTCGTGGTTCCACTTGAGTTTTGAACATTTTCTGACGTCATTTTATGGTCTATAAGAGTATAGACCAGAGAAAACTGCCGTCGATTTGTTAAATCGATAGATGTGAAGAGCTACGGGTATCTCTTGCCATGAACAAGCCTGAACTGCCCCCTTTTGACGGTTAACGGACACGAACTTAAGGTCGCGGAGTGTGCTAAGTTCAGTGCTCGGTGTCACGATAAGTAAACCAGCGATCTATCGTGGAATATACATGTATCCGAGGTTGTAAAGAAGGCATGAAAAAGACTGTACTTCCTTCTACACCTTAAGCGAGCGAACAATCCTACAAAAGACCTGTTTACATGCTATACATGTATTAGATCGGTCTGTGAGTACGCCGTGCCTGTGTTAATTTCATTCTTCGTTGCCAACGTACCTTATCTTGAACGCGTTCAGAAGAGGGCTCTTTATCTCTCACTTGCCCCAATCCGCCTTAGAAAGCTTAGAAATGGAGTCTTTGGCAGACCAACATAAAGCTAAGAGTTATGAATCTCTTTTTAATGGTTTCTTGGAAGATAAGGCGCACCGTCTGCATAATTTATTACCATCAGTTTATTGTCGTAAATACGCCCTTAGGCAGGCCTGCACCTTCAATGTATATTTTCAAACTAACTGGGCTAAAACAGTTCTATTACATCACAGTGTATTCGTGTAAATAGTTATAAATAAGGGTATTCATATGTTTTATTTTTTACAAATAGCTTCTTTTTATTGGTTGTATAGTAGTTTTAATAAGCAATTCAGCTCATGGCTGCGATTTGTTGTGAAATAAGTATCTATCATATTGGCTAGCTATAAACATCTTTATTCCAAAGCACTCAACCAATCAAATACTACAGGGAGAAGCACAGCTTATTTCTAAGCAGAAGGAATGGAAGCTGTCACTTTAATTAGGAATGGTCATGAAAGCATTCTAAAGAAGGGTACTTGGTCCTTGTGATGTAAAACTGTACACTTTTTCTATGAATAAAAATTACAATAATAGATACTAAAAATAATCAAGCACTGTATAATAACAAATTTCTCATTATATTTGATTCTAGATACAATTTCGTGTACCGCATAACGCACTCTTTTATCTGATAATGTGAGGTGAAGACCTTTTCAATTTCAGTCCGCTACTAACGAAAACGTATAGCTGCTTTACATGTATATCCTAAAACCAATCAAATGAATTCCCAGTCTTCCTCACCCGAAAATAACGCGCTATAGGTTCGTGGCCGGAACGGGGACTGGGTTCCATAAAAATGCTGCGTTTTGCGTAAAAACAGCTGTCCATTCTGATCGATGGCCCAGAGTTCATCTTCTGGAGTGACCGAGATCAGCTCAAAATTACCAGGTACCTTCTTCCAGTAGTGTCCCAAGCAATTGTCCTCGCTGACCCCGTATCGACACACGATATCACCATTTGGACACGTCGCCCAAACCATATGTTCACTGATAGCTAAGTCACGCACTCCAGTGCCTGGGACAACCTCCCAAGAGGTGCCTATTGGAAAACTTGGCGTGACATCACGGCGCGCATACACATTGTTACGATCGTCCACTGCCCAAACAACGCGATCCGCAGGGCTTACGGCTATTTTAGCAAAGCGACATCCAGGCAGAGGATTTCCATCTACCGGGATCCAAGCCTGAGTCACCGTTGGATCTGCCGAGTCCTCCTTTCCAATTCGCAACCAGACATTTCCCGCATCATCAACAGCCCAGGTGCTAAGCGCCCCGCAACTGAGGTGGAAAACTTTACCGACGCCGAACTGGTGCAGCGTTAGTTCCACCCAGCCGAAACCTTGCGGACAAGATTCGGAAATTCCGGAACGCTGCACGACCTTAAAGTTGTGAGTGATGGCCCACAGGTTGTTGCCAGATGCCGAAATTAGTTTTAACACTTTTCCGCGCGGAGGCTCGACAATCATCGGTCTGTTTCCAGGCTGGAAACACATGAGCTCACCATTTGGCTGTAAGGCCCACACGTGACCAGAATCAGTTCTGTAGGAGCCCGCAGACAAATACGACCAGAACACCGACTGGGCAATGCCCTGCGGTGTCTGTGAATCCCAGCGAGTTCCCAGCAAGTGACCATGTGAAGCCTGGATCGAGCCTCCAGTCCCCAGTAACCAGACTCCCGCTTTGGGGCTCGCAGTTAGAAGTTTGACGTCATCACCTCGTAGAACCCAAGACCACAGAGCGTCGAGTAAACTGCGATTTTGCATCAAGTATTGGCCAAGGGAGACCTGATACCATGTGTTTCCAGTGGGAAGTTCGTGAGTGACGCTGGTAAACCAAAGTGAACCTCTAATGTCCACAATCCAGGCGACTCCTTCGATTCCGAGGCAGATCCACTTTGCAGAAACATCTAAGAGAGAAAGAGGTAGAAGGAATGAATTTCAGGAATTCGGGAGCCACTGGGATCATGTTAGGGGAAGAGTATTGTAGAACAAAAAAATTCTTTAAATGAACCAAAGGATGTCTGAAGTAACATTGGTGATGATATGGAATTTAACAAAACAGCAACAACAACAACAACCAAAGAATACTAAAATATATAGGTTAACAGGTACATTGTAATCGGAGCTTCAGTGCTGGAATTGAACAATCTGCGACCAAGAAGCCTCGCCAAAAATGGAAAGATAACAACGATGGCCTTGTTCTGTTGTAACTCGCTATACCTGTGCACTGAGAACATCAGTATTAGGGGCTTCAAGAAATCACGACGGCAACGTCAACAAAAACGTCACTTAAAAATATAAGTTCGCGTTACTTGTACCACCTCGCAATTATTCCAATTAGTTCAACTTGTACAATGTGACCGAACTATGCAGTTACAGAGCAGGTGGAAACGGCGTTCAAGTTGAGACAAAAAATGAAAAATTTACAGTCATGTGCTCAGTCACGTTCCCTACAAACCTAAAATTTGGTCATTTCACGTGATTGTTTGGCCGAGGACGGCGAAAAATGTACCAAAATGCTTGTGAATTTATCTTTGCTTACGGACAGCCAGTATGGAAATCGATCATTACCTTAAACCTACCGTTCGGTAAGCTTTTTCAAGTTGTGTTCCGCGGTCCTTCTTAAAACCGTATTCTACAAAACCAGTGCTTTTTTAATTTGCAACAAACCTCGTACTGTTTCCCAGTTGACGTTCTCAGCAGGCCTTGAAGTGTTGACTCCTAAGGCGGGTGGGAGAGACAGCAAACATTTATTAGAACTTTTCCCAAAAAAATGCTGCAATGTAATCACTCGATTACTAACCAAAAATTTCGATATCTTTCGCCGTCGAAAAGGAAACACAATAAAATATTGTGACCATTCATACTGTAACACCTTTTGCGATCTTTGTTATCCTCTACGTGGTGGTTCAAGCTATGAAGTCTGCTTGGTAAAATCGTAAGGTGCGACTTTTCAAACGAATTCTTTCTTGCTGTACTGTTGCTCTGAAAAAGCTGGTCAAAACCTTTTAACTTCTTGATTAAATTCCTTAAGTGCGTCCAGTTACATTTAAGCTATCAGGCAGAACTTTTCAACATTGCTGCCTGTTTTAAGTTTTAGGCCCGAATTCCAGCCCTTTTGTGAGCCCACGTTTGTTCGGGAGACAAATGAAACCGGACTCACGAAACGGCTGGAACTCAAGCCTACCTGTTTCCAATATCTGGGACTTATCTGGATCGACTATAACGGTTCAAAGGTACCTTTAAAAACGTGGATGAGGTTCGCCTTGTCCAGGAACCAAGCCAAGCCGTCAAAACAAGACGCCTGAACAAACTTGGTGTCAACCATAATAGTTCGCCATCCTTTGCCTGTCGGGTGCTCCCTGGACACGTCTGTTCTGACGAAAACGTCACCATTTAGCTAATGTTCAAGAGGAAAAAAAAAACGAATTTTAAAATACATTCACAAAACAAGCTATGCAAAGTTGGGCGGCTTTGTTATGGCTAGGAAGCAAAACAACCACTCTTCGCGGTTGTTCGCTCAATGATGCACCAAATAACAAGGACAACTGAAAGAAGACTATCTAGATTCATGATGCCGCAATCTCAGCGACGGCAATCCAGACTCACCTTTATTCCCCACACAGCCGATTGATCCACAGTCACGTATCGCATGTCTTTCTCCACCGGCTGCCATTTCTTTCCTGTTAAATGATTGGCGCTTATCCCGAAGCGAGCGTGCGCGTAATTCTTCTTATCAATGCACCAAATGACATCACCGGCGTTGTTGACAGCTATCATTCTCGCTGATCCCCTGAGCTGTGTCCATGTCACCACAGAAAAATGTGTCGGACAGTAGAATATAAGATCGTATGTTGTCACACACCATATATGGATGTCAGAAACGGCAACAAACTGCACGTATCCCTGGCCCGGTGGGGAGTAATCAGCCCAGCTATCCGCGAGCAGACGCAGGCCTATTTTGGTTGAGCCTGGAGAACGAGGAAGCGAGGAACCAGAACCTGTGGACGAAAAGGATCCTTCCAGAGGAGGCACATCCTCAGGGTGCACTATTTCAAGATCGCTCATGGTCCTCCTAGAGGGGGACCGTAGCCATGAAGCGGTGTCGCTGAGTTCCTCTGCACCCTCCGAGTCTAAAGACACGGGAGGTGTCCCCTCAGAGTCAGACAGAATACCACTGCTCGCACTTCGAGCTAACGAAGAAAGGACAGACACACTGGAGTCCGCGAGCCGACTTTTGGAAAGATGAGACTTTTCCAATGAAGCATCAGAAAATGTTATATCGGAAATGTTCATCGGAGTGTCCGAGTAAATGTTCGGTAGATAGTCGGCTTGGTAAGATCTATCTGGACTGAATGTTGTATCTTCACTATCAGTGTCCCCTTCCACTAACGTGCTTGTAGACAGAGAAACTGAATCCATGCACAGGCTATTTTCTGTTGAAAGCGTGTCATCAGAAACGGAAGTTGAAGGGGGCGACACGCGCAGTTCATCTGTTCTTTCCACTGCAATCCCATCGTCCACTGCCTCTGTCACGCATGTCACACCAGTAATCTGAGATGTCTCGTCATCATCTGCAATATTTGAGTCTCGCTGCGTCACGGATACCCTGTAGCTAACATCATCCACTGCATCTTTTTCTTGTACGCCTTCTGGCGTGACATGAACAACCATTAAATGAGGCTGCGAGGAAGGCATCTCACCCTCGCCCTCCCCCTCTGAGTCATGGTTTTGTCCCGATGTTTCACTACACTTATCAGCAGAGTCAAAGTCTGAGGAGATATTGGAAAATCTATTAACTGTGGCGTCGGGACCGTCAGGTGAGTCTGAAGAGTTGTGATTGCCATCTGGGAAAGGGGGTGGGGAAACGTCGCTTAAAGCTAGCTCTTCTCTCATCTGGTCTTCAGAATCTAACATTGCCTTCGGTGAAGGATCTACAACTGAAACATAAACGCATGTAAAAAATTAAGTTTGTGCATCCCTCCCTTCTTAACAGGGAAGTGGTCACGTGCAAGTCCAAACTGAGTTTGGACTTGAACGTGCCCAAGTCCCATGCCTTGATATCTGCACGCTTCTTTGTTCAGACCACAACTTCTTGGCTTCGCGTAACAACAGCCCTTCTTTACTGGCTGCAAACACTTGTCAAAGCGATTGCATGGTTGATTTTGCTCAGTTTCGATCCGTTCAATTCTTAATTATATTTCCGCAGGTCGATCTGTTGATAGTCGAAATTTAACGGTCCTTGGTTTCTTAGTGTAATAATAATAATTCTTCTTAGTAAATATCATACCTTTGTTCGCTTTCTTCTTGGATCGTTTTTGTTTTCGAAACACAATCTCTCCGAAATCCTGATGCCGTATGTCTTGATACTTCTTAAACAGATCAGTTTCCTTGTCTGTTTGTAAAGTTTCAATGGATGCGCCAGTAGTTCCAACAGCGACAGGCTCAGTGGTATCCTCCTGAAACGCATTTTATGATACTTTAGGCTGAAGTTAACGTATTCATAAAAACCCGTTTACACAGGTCTATTTTTGTCCCTTTTTCCAATGCAACTTCTATCGTACTTAAGCTCGCGATGCAAACCGCGGGTGTGAACTACAGCTACTGTAGTGGTATTTCTGGTATTCCAGTGCGATTTGGGCGCGATATCGCCGACCTTTCTAACAAGTTCGCAAGTTCATGTAACTTGGCGGCAATTTGGGAGAAATTGCAGCAAATATCGTCCCCGAATTGCGCGTTAAAATCGCCGCTAGTTTACATTTGCAGTTTTCATCACAATCTCGATCGCGACAAAAGTGCGCCAAAACATGTCACCAATGTCAACATGTCACGTACATGTATGAACGGCCATTAGCAAGGCCTTCGGTGCTGGAACCCGCTATTTTTTTTTTTATAACAATTTTTATTTGCCTTACATGACAGCACATTTACAATACTGAACACTACTAACATTTCTTACAATACCGACTCACAATACTAACCACAATAACTATATCTACATCGTTAACAATACTTGCTATACTTACAATACTAAAATAACTTACAATGTCTGTGCTACATTGAAGAAAAAAAAATACTCTTATTCAAGTCTAGAAAGGAAATTAATTGTAAATAGGTAGAAACAACAATAATAGTAATACGGGATGGTGTGATAGAAGTGCGACCACGTCAGACTGTGCCAGAACCTGCTATGTGCCAGAACCCGCTATTGACACACCTAATTACTAGAAACGAACTGCTATCACAGACATTCCATCAGCTTATCCACGTATCACGGGCACTCAGATGTAGACTCCACTATCTTGAAGTCTTTAGTGAAATGACAATGTTCAAGAAGCTGGCGTTTTATGCGCGCAAATCGTCGAAAATTGCGCCCAAAAATTTCCTTACGCAATTAAGGATACGCTTACGCACACAAGATATATTTCCGGATTTTACCATCACTTCATTATACCAGCTCACATCCTGATTCCTTGAAAACATACTCCGTGGTATTATTACGGAATGCCTCTGCAAATAACACGAGCTTTACAAAAGCATTTTTACCGACGGGCAAAAAGCTATCCTGCCAAAAGCTAATATTATGGTTTTATCAACTGAGTTGATACAGTAACTTGGCCATCATAAGGTGACGTTCGAGCGCCAGCCCTTTGTCATGAGAGCGAATGGTTGGTTTTAACAACACAACTGAGAATGATAAGGTAATGTGGCCACCGGATTTGTTCTGACGAAGGGTAGCGCTCGAAACGTCACCTCTTGAAACTCTTTAAGGTGGTCAAATTACCTCGACTTAGCTGATAAAGCCAAATATTCTCTTACATTCCACCACCGACGCAGCACCGCAGTTTCTTTAGAAGCTACCTCCCCCCTCCCCCCGGCAGAAAGTTATTCTGTATCATTCAATTGCCGTTATAGGCACCCCAGAACAACTCTAGCGTCAAGTTACAACCCACCGAAACAGGAAACATTCAACCGGAGGCGATAAATTTAAAATAAGAACGTTTACGAAAATGCGGACACCTGCTCTCAAAACAATTTCAATTCAGCATGTCCTTTCAATCGATACACAATGAAATTCTTATAATCAATATTAAGACGAATAACGGACAATCAGTGGAAAGAATTCATGTACAAACCTTAATGGCAGGTTCCAACTGTTTCTTGGGTTCTGCTGCTTGTTGCTTTATATTCTCTTCCTCGTCGCTTTTATAGCTGTGCTCCAGAAGCGCCACAACATCGAGAAGAGGGTTGGACAATTTTGGAATCAAAGACAGCTTCATTAACACCCTTTCCCCTCCCCGCTGCAAAACGTAAATCTCGTGACCCGCTGTACTAACGTCCACAATGTCACCGAGGTTGCCATGGTAACCAACCAAGGCACAAGGAGAAGTGTCTAGGACCCATAGGCGAGAAACGTCCCATGTAACAAAGAACTGTCCGTGGTAGAGTCGTAGTGGGCCGAACTGAGCTTGATAGTCCATGGGGAGTTTTGTTAAACAGGGCGGAGGAGGATTAAGAATTGTGATGCCAGGAGGGTTTTCATTGGTCAAACCCTTGTACATGAGTGTAGCGGAGACTTTGCCACTGACATCAGCAGTCCACAGTCGTAAGCCTGGTCTGGACGTGTACACATTTGGTTGTATCTTGGACTTGTCTTCTGATGTTCCTCTTGATGGAGGATAAAACATGGCACCGAATCGCCCGGGACTAGACAAAAATACAAACATATTCCCCCTTTAATTTGCATGAATGATCAACACCAAATGACTCTACAAAATGAACACAACAGAACATTCACCATCCGGCTCACAAGCATCTCATTAATAACATGGCTGCGTCATTACGACAGAAACTCATTTTGGCTGACAAACAAAAGCTCAGTTTCGTTTACAGGCCAGAAATAGTTGATACATTGGGACAAGACTAACAAGGTTTTACCACACAATATAATATGTATATGTGGTCTAGTTGTAGGTATTCATCTTAGCTGATAAATATCCAAACTACTGCCTATCCTGTACTACTGTTTTCATGGTCAGATGGATGCACTTTCGTGAATATCATGGCCAACACTTGGCAATCAAAATGCAAAAGAACACCCTCAAAAGCAGGAAATTGGCCACTGGTTAAACATGTATTTACCAACCTCTTTCTTTCTTTTTGTCCAACTTGTGTGACCTTCTCTTTGAGGAAATCCCAAACAATGGTCCTCTTTTCAGACGAAACCAAAAGAGCATCCCATGAGTAAGAAAGTTGGACAATGGGAGAAGGCTCGTGCAAAATCATGGCAGTCTGAGTCAGTCCCTAGCAAGCATAAAAACAAATTCACTGCAGTGAGAAAATGCTACTAAGTAATAAACTGAGAAAATTATTGAGTCTGAAATACAGTGAAGAATGTTCATTTTAACTTGCATTTGAAACAAGAGAGTTTGCAACATACAGAAATTTGCTTCCATTTAAAATAATAATAAAAAAATCAAGAACTAATTGAGGAAATACTGAAAGCTATAGACACTGTTCGAACCAGCAGACCTCTTAAAAGACACACTCGGAGCATTATTTAACATAATATTATTATGTTAAATAAGACCCAG
Organism: Pavona decussata; assembly: GCF_977016875.1. Classification (NCBI taxonomy): domain Eukaryota; kingdom Metazoa; phylum Cnidaria; class Anthozoa; order Scleractinia; family Agariciidae; genus Pavona; species Pavona decussata. The sequence continues at coordinate 2,392,384 of NW_028145430.1, read as the reverse complement.
CTTCTCAGTAAACTTGTCTGCCGACTGTTGACAAACTGTCAGCTGACAAAAGAGCAACAGTCAACCGACAAATGGCCAACAGTTGGTCGACAAACCATCAAGAGTTAAAACTTATCCTAAAATAAAGTGCTGGCCAACAGTCAGTAAACTGTTAACTTGTTGGTTACCTGTCAGTGACTCATCAGCAAGTTGTTGGCAGGCTTTTGTTATGTTATGGTTACAACTATAATCTATAAATAATATTAATAATTATGTCACATCCCGGTAACATATGGCATGGTATAATGAAAAAATGAACAGGCGCAATGGTTGATTGAAGGGTATACTCCTTCTGAATCATTTGAAAAAAATCTGTTGGAGGGATGCTGTCAGCCGGCCATGTTGTGATTACATGAGAGGTATATGGTAGCAAATGAGGTTTGCAATATATTGTAGAGTAAACTGGACCTGTGGTAGTAAATATATATCTTTTTCTGAACACCCCAGGCAAAAACATTCAAAAAGTACTCATTCAAACATTCAAAAAGGACAAGATGATTGTTACAGAAAGCAAGCATACATTTAACAAATTACAATAAGTTGGACGAATAAAACTGAAACCAGCTGGGCTAAGTATTGATCAGTTGTTACTTTAAGAGCTCTCTCAGATAGTTGATTACATTTCAGACGGACAGTCTGTTAACGATTTTAAGATTCATTTCTTCATTTTCCCATGCTTAAGTTATCTCTTGGTAATCTGTTGGCAGATTGTCAGCAACATTTTTTTATTACCATTACTAAATATTGCTATTACGTTGTACTATTACTGTTACATGTACTAAAATATTACCGGTATTGGTAGATAACTATTGCTATTAATATCACCAGGTATAATTACTATTATTAAAAACTGAATCATTGTATCATGCAATTCGAAGGATTTAATTGGCTTAGCGGCTATGGTATATGAGCCATTATACCATGACCGAGCAGTTGCGACAATTAAATTGTCTGCTAGTTGTTCTTGCTCAGTGAAATCAGCAAGATCTAGCAATATTTCTGGATTGTTTTTTAATAAAACAATTATTCCACTTGCGCTTGTTGGATATGAGATGATTATAGCCAACTCGGCGCTACGCGCCTCGTTGGTCATCAGTTTTATCATCTCATATCCAACGCGTGCTCGTGGAATAATTGTTGTTAATTATAATTACTATTACTATAATCAATTTAGCACTTGAAGAAAAATTATTGCATTTGAAAAAAGCATATCATTCTATTTATATAAATCAAATACAGTATAATTATATCAATTATCTATAATGCTATGAGTTAACCTCAAGTCAACAGACCCAATATACATGTACATGTATTTGGCTAGAATGGTTTGAAGATTTCCTAGCATATGGAACTTAAGGGTTTACCTCGTGAAACTTGGTAACAGTAACATAGACTTTGCCCTGCACGTCGCCACTGTAGAGTAGCTCGCCATCAGGAGACCATTCCAGGCAAGTCACTGGACTGTTATGGGCTCCACTTACATGCATAGTTTGAGGCTAAGTTGAGAATAAAAAGTTAATCTCCACAAGGATTGAAAAGCAAATATTCACTAGCTTTAATGAGTGAAGTACCAGAAAGTTTTTTAAACTACATTCAGGGGACACCATGCATGGTCCTTGACAAAGAAAATTTAGTACAAATTATTTTCTTTGAGAAAGCATTCCTTAAATTAAAAGGGCTCCACATTTTGATAGGTCTTAACACAAAACAATCACCTTAAACACGGACCCGCACTACAAAAGGAACCTTGGTCTGGCCAAGCCGCCAGTCATTTCAATGTAGGGACTTGTCTACATTGAGCTGCAAACATCACAGAGTCTGTGCGGCAAGATCCAACAGAGTATTAACAGAATAAATTTAAATAAAGCTTAAGGTTTGCTAATTTGTTTTTGCGGCTCAATTATAATATAATTTGTCCAAAACATTCTTTTAACAGCTTAGGTTATTTTTTTAAAAGACCATTTGGCTTTATTTCTTGAAATACCGATTCCATGTTTACTTACTACATGTACTTCCTCACTATGTCCGCCATTATTAATGCAATGTTGAAGTAGTGACTGTGTGACAAAAGTGGGAGAAGCTACATGTATCCCTTTTATGGTGCGGGTCCTTATTTAAAACTCATAATCAGAAACAGTACACACGTAACAAGTATGGCCTGCACATCTTAATTCATCATACATTACACAAGGTTAAAAATGATTTGTTTGCAATTTTAAAGACAATCTACTGTACCTTTCCAAATCCTTGTGAAGCTAGCACAAAGGTAAAGAGGGTGATCAATCCACTATTAAATCCAACTGCTGCATAACTGTGGGCTGGCAAAAGCCGCACACACTTAGCTGGCTCATGGGTAACCTGACGGAAAAGAACAGTAAAACCTCAAGGGGTGTAAATTCATCAAATCAGTGCTTGTGATACCACATTTGCCCATCATAAACCAGCAGGTGTTCGCAGGTGTACAGTACACTGTTAGCTGAGACTGAGTGTTCAAGGAGTGAAATTAATGCAACTTTCAATAAAAAATGAAAAATGTATGCTGTGACAAAATGTTTTTTCAGTTGCTATCAATTATCATAACATTGTCATAAATTTTTAAAGATTTAGTTTATTGAACTATTGCATATAAATAATTATTTATTATTGTAATATGCATTTGATCTCTTCCTTTTTTGTACAGAAAGTGTTCAATGTAAGTTGATAATCATTGATAATGTATTAATCATTATATGAGTTCTGAAGTCTAACTCATGATATACTGTATTGTGACACTGCTTTGACTCATGTTAGCTGGCAAGTATAATAATTAAACGTTAACCCCACCATTGAAATTATAAGAAAACATTAAGCAAACCTCAGATGGCAACCTTGAAAGCCTCTTACAAGTTCGATCAAACAGGAAGATGACTCCTATATTTGTTCCGAGAACAATAGCATCAAAGGACACATCCAAACATGTGTACTGGATGGTTAAAGATTTAAAGTTCTCATGTGCTCTCTCTCTTAAGGTGTGAAACAAGTTCTTTACTCCTTGTTCTCTGGTCCTGTCCCAGACGTGGCCCATTAAATTTTTGGGACCAAACTGTGCTTTGTGAGGCAAAGTGCAGAGGAGGTCACTCAGTGGTTCTAATTCTGCCAGAACAATGTCTCTTCCAATCACAAAATCTGCAGGTGAAACACATCAATTACCAATCATAAATAAATCTCTATCAAGCCTCCCTCTTTTAGTCCCTTTCCCACCCTGCTGGACATATCATTTTTCTAAATAAGCCTCCCCCCTACCATTTCTTACTCATCTCTTTTTAGCCATTCTCTGCTGCCCCCCCCCCCCCCCCACCCAATAAAAACCCCAACCAGCTAATTGACATGGGTGTGAATTAACACACTGGTTAAAATGTTAGAAAAACGTAAAAGAAAAACTGCAAAAGTTAGGTGGACAAATGGTTACAATACCAAACATCACTGTTCTCAATGTAGATCCAGTCTGGATAGGAGCGCAAGTATTTTTTTTCCAAGTATGCCAATGTCACTTACTGAATAATACATCATTCTCATTTATTCAACAGGCTTAAAATATTCCATCACATTTATTCCATCGCGCATATACCACACATGACATTCCAATCCAAGCAGTATGCAGGATGTTTGTCCCATGAACCTAGTTTAATGGCCTAATAGCTCCAACGAGTCTCCTGTAGTTAAGTGGTAGAGCATCCAACCTAGTAATCAGAAGGCCTTAGGTTCGACTCCTGGTAGGAGCACTCGGATTTTTTTTCGCGTATGCCAGTTTCACTTACTGAATACATCATTCTCATAGATCCAGTCTTGGCCAGTTTTTTTGAAAACTTAATCCTTAATTGACAAAAGTATTATTTAGTTACATAATAATATAGCCTAGGGTTATAATGATAACACAGTAGTGTTATGCTTCAGACAATGAACTAATGTATGTTCTTCCCCACTTGTAAATTTATCAATCCAACCTTAATTAATGTTACCTAACCACAGATAGCCAAGCAACTTCTGTCTGTATACTTCACATTCTGTTGTTTGTTTTATCAATTATTCCTCTGTTATATGTTAATTTAATGATCGGTGAATAAATGTGTTCCACCAATTTTCACTTTAACAATTCCCATACATATTAAACATTGTTATGATTGATAGCCAAAATAGACCTCATTTACATCTTTGATCAATGTGTTACAATGGGCACGATTTCGTACTGAGTGATTTAATATTAATTTTAATAAAACAGATCGAATCTAATAAACAAAATTTCATGTGCAGATCTTGTTCACAATTACTAGAGTAGGTTCCTTTCATGTCCTCCATGTTATAATAATTTTTTTGTACTGTATAGCTTACTGAATCATTGACAGTATCGTGTATATTCAGTGTGTGCACACCAAAGAAAGCTACTGACAATCGAGTTCAAAAGGGTGAGTCAAAACTTAAGCGAAAATCTACACAATATTTTCCAATGGCAGAAGGGCGTGAAAGAAAAAGCAACAAAAAAAATAAAGAGAGACTGAAAGAAGGAAAAGTTTCCTAGCTGTCAGACGCAGAAAGCAGAAAAAAATAACACCCGACTTAAACAGAGTTACACAGACAATAATCATGTGTCGTCAGACATGTCGTCATGTGATCCGTGCCATGAACGATGAAATCATTTATTTACAATCACTCCTTCGAAAGCCACCTACTACTTCTTTCCTGCGGTGTTGCTTCCTTTTCATGTTATTTTAAGTTGTTCATAGCCGGCCAGCCCTCCTCTTCGTCAAGATTAACAGCACAAAAACATAACCCTCCCAGCCTCCCTGTCTTCCCGAGTCCCAAAAATAAGTTATGACTAACCTTGCGTTTTCTCCATTCTTGTTATCCTGTCTAACCCATTTTTTATAACACTAGATAAAGCTAACGCAGTGAGCATGTAACATATACAACCGCCGCTCGCTTAAAGCCTAAAAAGATCATTGAAAATGCAGCCAGATTTTACATTTCGAGTTGTAGTCCGCCATGTTTACAATCTCGTACCCAGAGTCCTCAGGCTTTTTGGTCAGCGGGGCGGCGCCAGGAGAGACTCTGGGATAACAATCTCGTACCCAGAGTCTTCAGGCTTCTTGGTCAGCGGGCAATGCCGGGAAGACTCTGGGGACATCGAAAAAATTCAATTTTTTTGATTGGCTGTTCCGTAACGGTTTCTATTGTTTTACCGCAGAAATCCTGCGGTAATAAAATTTGATGTCCCCAGAGTCTTCCCGGCGTTGCCCCGCTGACCAAAAAGCCTGAAGACTCTGGGTACGAGATTGCTGGGATAATGGAAAAATATCATTTTTTTGATTGGTCGTCTGCATAACAATGGAAGACCGACAGGAAGTCCGTTGGTCATTTGCGGAAGTTAACCAAACCGGAAACCCCCCTACCAACTTTCCTTGTTTTGGAGGGAGATTTGAAATGTCAAACTCGGAGTTTTGTAATTTTTATGTGTGTGTCACGGTTATTTTATTTTATTTTTTTCACACCAAAAATTAGAAACACTCCAATTCACAGACGGGTTTTGAATTATGTCAGTGAAACAATTTCTAGCCGACTAAACATCAGCCGTTTTATCGTAAGAAGTTTGCCACTACTGTCATACGACGGTAAATCACGGCAAAATGCAAACAGCTTAAACTGATTACTGTCGCTGTTGTGAAAAATTTATTTTCGGAAAATATCATTATATCAGTCAGTTTGGGAGAAAAAGCGGTTAGAAAACGAATTGGTGAAGCCGTTCGCAAGTTTGGAAACATTAAACGTAATAGAGAGGACATTGGTGTCGTCAACGTTCTGAATAATTCGAACATATTATTTACTAGTGAAGGTTATCATGGAAAAATAGAGAAGTTCTTTAACATCTATAAACCTTGTTGTGAATAAAAATTTGGAGATGACTGATCTGTTGTGGAGTGGAGTCCATCTCAGGTTGCCGTTTCGATTAATTCCCTTTCGGTTTTGCCACAAGGCAAAGGCTGAAGACATCTCCACGATGATCAAACGCCGCACACGAGAGCAAAAGTTTCACATTTTTTTTTAGTCACGGCCCATGGCCAGTTTGCCAAAGAAAAAAATTCAGAAAAAAATCGCCCTTTCAGGCGGAGGTAATGGTGTGTTGAACATTTTTCCTAAATTTTTGAGAGATTTTGTTTTGAGAAATTTTGTCAGATTTTTTTCTCACTGTTCCATATTCCATGCAAAATAAGAACAATTAATTATTTGTCCTAAAAAGTGTATAAGGCCGTGGTTTTAGGTTACCTTCAGATGAAAGTTTAATCTCAATTGTAATAGTACATACAGATTTGAAGTTTACTTTTACAGTGTAGGCAGTTGAGAATAAAGACTTGTTGCCTGTTACTTACAACCATCTTCGCTGCAAGAAAGTCAACACACTGTGACAGTGAAGAGCGACCCAACTTGACCAGTTAAAAAACAGGTGTAGATAATACTGAAGCCTAAAGCTGGACTTCGAAATGCAGAAGTACCTTAAAATCTTTACATTCATTTATTTCCCACACGTACACAGACAAACAAATAAAAGAAAAAAAAACTCAAGTAGTGGAGAGGATCAGGCTCAATAAAAGATACCATGAGGCTTATGAATATTAAGCCTCTTCAATCTTAAAAATATACAAAAGTTATTACATAATATATTGCTTGGAGTTTTTTTTATAACTAAACAAATAATGTACACTGAGTTTAAAATAAAGATGGCAAAAATTTGAAGGTAATGATAGTTTAATTGTACTCTGTTAATGTACTGTACATTAATATGTAAGTTAAAACAATCTAACTTTTTTAAAATATTATTTTTCCCTTCATCTGACAAAACATGCAAATACTCCATTGAGTTCCCTTGTAGACAAGTGTGCAATCATGCCTAAAGTACCAGTTGTTGAAAAAAAAAAAAATAGATGAGCGGTGGTGTGGCTTTCTGTGCGATATGTTATGAGGAAGAACACCAAGTCTTTCCTTGAAGGGTTCAATTGGGACGCTATTATATTGAGGAGAGAAGGCCCCTGCTCGATTTCATTCTACTGCAAGTGTACCCGTTGTACATAAACACGGAAGCCAAGTACCCCAAGTTTGTGTGGCATATGACCTGCAGATAATGCTTGCAAAACCTTGTGCAGAAAGTGACCACTTTCATCATAATTATATCCTTATCAAACACTACCACTTGTAATTGGCAAATTTACCGACATAATTATTTTGGCTGTGGATAGATTTTGCTGAATAATTTGGTGAAAACAACCCCGTCTATCATTTCTTCATGTAATATTCATTCATGTTGTTATTATTGCTAGTAAATATTAGCAAGAAATTTGTGGTAGCCAGCAGGTTTAAGCAAAAAAATTATACTTCTCAGTGAATCCTACCGTTTATTGTTATTTTCCACTGATAATCAACAATACAATACAATACTAGCTTGCAAAAAAACTGCATTCAATATTTATTAAAGAATGACAAGTCTATAAAATATATAATTATGTTGAACATTCCAAGGATTCTAATGGGTCCTTTACTCCCTTCATCTTCCCTGCTAAGGGGTAACTAATAAAATCATGTGTAACCATTATCTCATCAAGTATGTAGAATTTTTAAGTATAATTTGTTAACAAAACTGTTAATTATAGAGTGATTATAGATGAAACATGAAGTTTTACAGTCAATGCTTGTTAGACCCTCCCCCCCCCAAAAAAAAAAAAGAATTACTATTTATTCTATCTTTATATGGGTTAATGAAACATCACTAGCCTTGTTGTTTATTCTGCTAACCAGCTAAAAAGAAATTTGAAACATCTTTTTAGATATAGTTTTGTAAGTGATGGTATGACCAATTTATATGATTTTGAATTATTATTTTGAATGTGTATTTCTATTGTTCTAGACCTTTGATCAATGCAGCTGATTAGGCTTGGTCCAGTCCCACAAACATTATGCAATATGCTGAATGACTTAGATTGTGGCCTAATAGACAATCAGAGCCCAGGAAGGGCTTGAAATAAGAGTCACGTTTGACAATTTTCAGTTTTAGTTCTTAGCTAACATTATTGTCAAGGGACCACAAATTCCCACAAGCACTGGATAATTTACACAGTTCAGCAAAGGTCAGCTCACAACACTGTGCCAATCATTCAGGATATTGGGGAGTTTGACAATAGTAATCATCTGTCGTCAAAGCAAGAGCTGTAAGATCAGAGAAGAGATTATATTATACAATTCAGCAGAGTGTTGGTTGAGTATAATACTTCCCTTGCCTGAAGTCAATTAAACGTGTGATACCAAATCAAATCACCATCCTTCAGTACTCAAAAGGAATGGCAAATCCTTCAGAAATTATCAATTTACCAGTAATGTGCCCTAATCAATCAGAATACATTAGGTAATGTGTGTCAGTATCTGACTCAGCTCTTAGTTAAAGTGTGCACTCCACAACCAGATGAAGTCAGGCCCCACCAAAATTATTTTATAATATAAACACAATTTCCCCAATCTTTTGACCCTTTCCCTGTGCTTCCTACACTGCACCCAAAATTATAAGAGAACTCACATAAGATAGTTTTAAATTATTTTACCGTGATTACATGTATACAAGAACAGACTAATAGGGAGATTATAATGGCACAGTATAGAAATTTACTGACTAAATGAAATGTTATAGTCAGGTTATCAACAGTCTCAACAATCACATTATAACCAATTTACTGATGAGGTGGCATGATTACCACTCTCCATACAGTTCTCATATAATTACTCTGTGGTAAGGCAGAATAGTTAACAAATTGAACCTCAACACAACTCACTATCCTTATTTTCAAAGCCTGTTGGCACAATTATCCAATCTCTGTTATACTACTTCATTTTATTTCTAGATACATTATTAGTATACCTGGGAGCGACTCTACAGCACTAGAAGCATGCAAGATGTGAGCACTCTCTATCAGTTTTGCCAAAAGCTAGGCAAAAGGAATGTTTATTCAGAAAGAAAAACTTCAAAGCTGCTCTTGAATTCATGGCATGTATTAAATATGCTGATGTTGAAATTGTACTAGCTTGCATTCGGACACACATGACATTCTTAAATTCACTTTTTCAAGAAAAGCATGCACACAATTCAGTTTAATAAAATTAACAATGTTTGAGACAAAAAAACTCAATTTACAACAGTAAATATTACTGATATTAAGAGGTGATTTAAATTATTGTCAAATGGTAACATGTATGTGTTCATTGAATCCCATTTGGACGTAAACTGTTAAGGGAAGGGGAGAAGGTAATTGGAACATAAATTCAATACACAGTCAGCTGCTCAGTTCTGTGAGAGGAGAAGTGATGGTTCCTTTTTATTTGTAAGTATAAACAGTAATAAAGAAATATGTTACTTGTCTGTTGTGGCAACGTCGAATCAAGTCCACCTTTCGCTCGCTCTTACATGAAAAAAAATCCAGTTGCTTTGATCCGGTCTTACGGGAAAAAAATCCAGTTCCTTTTGATCGCGTTTAAGAATCAATTTTGGCTTTCTCGAACACTTTCAAGGCCCGATAAAACCTTCAGGCCCAATAACAATAACACGGCTGCCATTTCGGGGCATTTAACTTCCGTTTTAATCATAAGCATGCGCACTAAGACCGGAATCCCACGTTTTCTGGGATAAGAAATTCCATTATCCCAGAGTCTCTCCTGGCGCCGCCCCGCTGACCAAAAAGCCTGAGGACTCTGGGTACGAGATTGCCATGTTTATTATTTACTGGTTGAGCCCGCGGTGTATGGAGCAGCGATCTCTTACTTTCTAACGGAAGTACCTTATGTATGGGGACATGTATTGTATCTAACCAATCAACCCTCTCGCCACAGTCACATGTGATCTTCTGGATCCCCTTGCACAGGTAATTCACAGGTTGGGAGGAGCAAATTCATTAACACCACGTTTTCCTCTGTCGAAAAACTCTAAAAACGTATTCAAGGCTGGTGAATTCTACTTGGGCGTATTGCATTATTTTGTCTGTGACAAACTAACGTTTGTATCATTTGTGGCTTGTTAATTTGAAGATTGCATGAGGTGGTTTATTAGAGAACCTAGTTTTTCTCTTTGTCCCCACCTCTACAAGAAAAGACCGCCTTGAGGGTCTCCATGGCGGGGGTGTTGGATCATCAAGCTATCAGTAAAAAATTGAAGCCATTTCTCAGCTATCAGCTAAACTTTGGTCATTCCTCAGGGGCACCCAGCGATCAAATCTTCCTAAATACGCCAGAAGTGCCTAAAATGGATTTTTGTATGCCTTCAGAAGCCTGTTTGGTTAATTTGGAGCTGCCCTAAAAAATATTTATCTGTTCGGATATCTTAGGAATTCCTCTGTGCCGTCAACTTTGTCCAGCCTCTAAATCTCGAGAAATTTTATGAGTTTGAAACCCTTGGAGTTCAAGCAAGAGACTGTCCTTGTCCAAAGGTGGCCATCTCTCGTCAAGACAAGGAAGCAATTGAGTTGATGGAAAGCTCTTGCAAACTAGAAGACGGCCGTTACACGATTGGTCTTCCGTGGAAGAAAGATAAATCCCTCTTACCCAAATGCAACAACTACCCGCTTGCAGAGAAGAGGCTACTTTCCCTGGAAAGAAATCTCTTAAAGGATGAAGCAAAGGCAAGAATGTATGACGAGGCGATCATGGAGTACGAGAAAAATGGCTGGGCTCGCCCTTTAACCGAAGATGAAGTAAATGCTAACAGTAAGGCAGTATACTACCTGCCTCACCACGGAGTCTACCGTCCAGAAAGGAAAAGTACCCCCTTGAGAGTGGTGTTTGATCCAGCATGCCAATATAAAGGTGTTTCCTTGAACTCGTTCCTACACAAGGGTCCCTGCCTCATTGGAAATTTGCTCGGAGTTCTGCTTCGCTTTCGTGAAGAGCCAGTGGGTTTCATTGGAGATATATCGAAAATGTACTTGCAAATGCGCCTACCTGAAGGTGACACGCATGTTCATCGGTATTTGTGGAGAAATTTGGATCAGTCAAAGAAACCTACAACGTACGCCTTACAGAGGGTTACCTTCGGTGACAAACCTTCACCGGACATGGCAAGTTTTGTAATGCTCAAAATGGCAAAGGAAAACCAGGAAAACAACCCAAATGCTGCTACCGTTCTCAGTAGAGACAGATATATAGATGATTTAATTCATTCTTGTCCAACACCAAAGAAAGCAGTTGACACACTCAAGGAACTAGACAGGGTACTCGACACCGGAAGTTTCAAGATAAGGGAGAGGCTGTCTTCTTCGAAAGATGCACTCAAGGAACTAACCCATGAGTCTGTGATGGAATCCCGTCGGGAAATTCCCAACGTAAAGAGTAACTCGGACAGTCCTGTCAATCTAGATGGAGAGAAAGGAGTCAAAACGTTAGGCGTGAGATGGGATCCACAAGCCGATGTCTTTAGCTTCGCAGTGAAAGAAACAGAGATTCGGAAATATACGAAACGATCCATCCTGTCAAACATCTGCAGGCTCTATGACCCTGTGGGCCTTGCATCCGCAGTCACCATCAAAGCCAAGATTGCACTACAAAACATTTGGAAATCGAAGGAGTACGACTGGGATGATCCACTCGCCGACGACATGAGCGTGCTATGGCAAGAGCTCTTCCAAGAAATCCAGTGTCTGAAAGGCGTCACGTTTCCTAGATGTCTACAGCCTGACAATGTGTCAGGTATATCTCAGCTACACGTGTTTGCCGACGCAAGCGGACATGCCTATGGAGCAGTAGCCTACCTGTTATGGCCGACAACTGAAGGTCCTGATGTTTGCCTGATATCTGCAAAGGCAAGGGTAGGTCGCACCTATCAAGCAGCCTACTATTCCTCGACTGGAGCTGATGGCAGCACTCATTGCTTCAAGACTTGCCAAAACAATTTATACCGAGTTCAAGATCAAACCTTCTTCCGTGACTTTGTGGTCAGACTCAAAGATCGTTCTACACTGGTTGTATTCCGAGTCATCAACCTTAAAGGCCTTTGTTGGAGTCCGTGTCACCGAGATCCAGTCTACCTGGGAACCAAGTTTCTGGCGGTTTGTTCCAACAGACCTCAACCCAGCCGACGACCTAAGTTGGGGAATGGCAGTGGAAGATATCTATGGACGCTGGGAGACAGGACCCGACTTTCTCAAGAAACCACCTGAAGACTGGCCGAAAGATCCCAATCCGCCTGTAGTTGAAGATCCCGAAAGAAAGGCATCCCGGTTTCTTGGTCTTGTCTCCAAGGTCCCAACAATTGTTGATTCAACTAATTACTCTGGTTGGACACGACTTACAAGAGTTACTGCCTACATTCTGCGCTTCATTTACAATGTAAGAGGTGCTTCCAGAAACCCCAGCAACCGTAGGAGTAGACCACTCCAGCCAGCAGAAATCGAGTCTGCAGAAACGTATTGGATCAAGGAAGCCCAAAGCAGCCTGACGAGCTGGGAGACTGATTTCGTCGACTTGGCACCATTTCTTCAAGATGGCATCATCAGAGTCGGTGGGCGTTTACGAAGGTCAAACCTTTCTTATGATGAAGTCCATCCTGTCCTTTTGCCATCCAGTCACCACATCTCGACCTTAATAATGAGAAACGCGCACAAAATGGTTTTCCATGCCGGAAGTGAAAGAACCTTAAGTGAAAGCCGCCGACGATACTGGATTGTTCGTGGAAGAAGATTGGCAAAGAAACTTGTCCGAGACTGTACCACCTGTCGTAAACTGCGTCAACCGTCCCACACGACGTAAATGGCCGACTTGCCATGCACCCGAGAGAATGAAGCCGTTCTTACCGCCCTTCTTGGTCACAGGAATTGATCTCTTTGGTCCTTTCAAATTAAAATACTGAAGAAATAAGTCGATCAAAGCTTGGGGCGCTCTTTTTACGTGTGCAACAGTGAGAGCAGTTCACCTAGAGATTGTTCAAGATTTGTCTACCCAATCCTTTCTTCAAGCACTTCGCCGTTTTGCCTCACATCATGGGTGGCCCAGTACGTTCATATCTGATAACGGCAAGTCTTTTGTCGGAGCCGAAAGAGAGCTAAGGAAGTTGTTTGTAGAAGAAGGAAGGCCATCAGCGACTTTGCTGTTTTCCACAAGATTCAGTGGAAATTCACTACTCCACACAGCCCTCACCAAGGAGGAATTTACGAAAGTCTCATCAAACAAACAAAGCGATCCTTGCGTGTCGCAATTGGAAGTCAAGTCTTCTCTTGGAACGAGATGTCGACAGTGTTTGCAGAAGTGGAGTCACTTATTAACGGCAGGCCACTTGGTTATTTGTCAAGTGATCCAAACGATCCACAGCCGCTGACGCCAAATCACCTGCTCCTTGGTCGCGCCTCACCTTGTGTTCCTCAGGGGCCGTTCGAAGAGTCAACGAATCCCAGGAAGCGTTTCGCGTTCGTCCAGAATCTCGCCCGGCAGTTTTGGAGACGCTTTCTTCGGGAATATTTCCCAACACTTATGCCCAGGTCAAAATGGCAAACGAAGGGACGTCAACTCACGGTTGGAGATGTTGTGCTACTTGTTGATTTCACGTCCTCGCGGGGAAAATGGCAACTCGCCCTGGTCAAGGAAGTCTACCTTGGTGTGGATGGTGTTGTCCGAAACGTCCTGGTCAAGACTAGGGATGGGGAAATACAAACGGTCTGTGCAAAAATGCTGCATCATCATGGAAGCCGAATGACCCCTCCCGTTCCTCAGTTCGTCCCCCCGGAGGATTTGTTATAAATGACGTTGGACTTTATTTTGTTAATTTGATTTGAACATTGATTATTAACTGATTATTGCCACAAATACGAAGGCACTTCCGATCAAGGACACGTGTTTTAGATCACATTTCATTTGACACTAAGTAACCTTTTGTTCATTGTCCATTGTCTTGAGTTCGACACGCGGTCAGCATATACACGTACACGGACAGTGTAGACCATTTATTTCGTCTTGTGTTTTTATTTGCCGCACGAGGATCTACCCTTCAGGTACTAAGACATCATTTCAATTTGTATTTTGTTTCATTCAAATTGTAGTTTCTTCCCTTGTTGTTGTAACTTCACGTTTTCTGACTCTCGAGCAATTTTTGTAACGCCTCAAATATGATCGGAATGTTGCCAGAAATCGTCTCAAATCTTGATTCATGTATTTTGGTTTAATCATCATTCGAGATTGTTCATACCAAAACGGGAACTTTGGTCGTGTCGAAAGTTTCAGGGGGCTTTTTATGTCTCTTTTTATGCTACGTAGTAGCCATAGTTTCATTAGAAAATTTTAGGGGACGTTTTTCGCTATACCTGTGACTACGAAAATTAAGCGAAAATCTTAGGGAGTATAGATGCTCATCCGAATATTATAGGCGTATAACCTATTCATCCAAAAACGTTAGGGGATAAAATTATACGCTCTGTCAGACCTAAATAATATAATTCTCGATGATACCTCAATCCCTCAGTCACCGAAAATTTTAGCAGCTTTTAGAATAGTTACGACGGACGAAACTTTTAGCGGACAAAAACACCATCTGAAAATTATGTGAGTTATAAAACGTGAGCACACCATTTCCGAAAATTCTAGGGAAACTTAATTGATGGTTTTCCGAAAAAACTAAAAAAGTCTAGGGGATCGCTAGGCGAAAACTTTCGAATTTTTTAGGGGACCTGCCATCCGTTGGGTGCCCCGATTCCTCGGTTATCAACCGTGTAATTATGCCGGATCTAAAAGCGCTTTCCATTTGTCGAACAGACCTGGCTAGCCAGACTGGTCAGTTCATAAACGGAATGTACCAATTTGAACGATAAGTTCTACGAATTTTTTTCAAAATAGCACCTTGCGCTAGTAACTAGTTTCGAGCTTTCAGACCAAAATGGTCAGAATCTATCGCCTAGCGATTCCGTCTCCTTCAGATCATAATCTTAACCGGGCCAAGCTTAGATGACACACGATATAACACTGATGTACAAGACTATGAACACAGGCGGACCACCCTCTGTTTGTGTGGTGTAATGACTGTTTGCAACCACAGGCAGCCCAAGCTCAATCCGTTGAATTATAAGGATTTGTATGGGAATACAACGCCGTTTGTGTAAAATGGTAGAAAATAACTGTGTTTTGTCAATAAAGTCAACTTACCCTGTTTCGTCTTGTATTCTTTGTCATTTACCAGCTTTTCAAGCCGATTCGGAGCGATTTCGGTGAGTTAGCGTCATTCGGGTTTCCACTGTTAAGTGCAACGAAAGGCCGAACTCTATTTCAGCCATGCCCGAAGCGTGGAACGGAATAAATCTGTTGAAATCATCTCTGGTGTCCCAATTCCTTTATAGAATCAAAGTAGAGATGAATACCTATCCTTCCAGCGCATTTCCGACTCGATTGAAGCCGTATCACGTTTGCTAGAAAGATTTTCTTTCAAGTCGGCTCGCTTCTGAAATTTCGAAAGATGCGCGGCCAGAACGCCATGCACACATTGAACGTTAGAACAGCACGCTGGGTAACAAAAGTTCCCTGGCACGGGGGGAACAGCGGCCAGGGCCCAGTTGCTCGAAGCATGGTTAGCGCTAACCCGGGTTAAATACCATGACAACCTATAGGTTTTAATACCTCTTAACCAATGGTTGCTTCGAGCAACTCAGCCCAGTTGTCCACAGGCAAACAGATTTGTTCGCGGGGTCTCCTCGTGTCCTTTTTGGGAACACCGTCAAGGGACCATTGTTTCCATCGACAAATCAAAATTACTACCGGACGTGTTTCCCAAATTTAAAGGGCGCGATCTATTCAACCTAAATTTCCGGTACAGAATTAAATATATCGACAACCTGTTGTCCTTTTTCCGGAAATTTGGAAATTCCGGGAAATTTTCAGTTCCATTGGTCATACCATTTCGCCAGATGTTCAGCCCAAGTTTCTTACGGGATTTAATTTAAAAATTACACTCGCGTTTTCTGAATGAATTTGCGATAATTTCTACTCATTTAGTTTGTGTAATGTGGCCGAACTATCCAGGAGCTAACGTCGTAGGAGCAGCATTTTTATTTCTGCGTAGTCCGCCGTTTCTGTAGTCGTTGAACGAGTAGAAATAATCGTGAGGCAGCATAAATGAAATAAAGTTATATTTTCAGGTGTCTTTTTCGTTATCGCTGCGGAGACGACGACGACCACAACAAGAATGTCAGAAAACAATAGTTTTAATTAGCAAAACACTGGCTCTGCACGTGCGTTATAAACTTTGGTACATCTCTTTGTCGTCCTATACAAAACAACGATATGTAATCACCATTCAAGGTTTTATGGAGAACGTGGACGCTTGATGATTTTTTTTCCTTTCCCTTTCTGAACTTTAAAGTCGCTCAGCTAAATTAAGGCATGGGCCCCCAATTAATCACTTAAAAAGTGAAGGGGGGTGGTCTATCTCAGAACACTTTGGCAGTAGAAGTTTGAAACTTTGCCAGATACATATATTGACAAGTTGTGTCAACTTAGTGTTTTTTAATTATGTAAATGTTGTCACGTGACTTTGCACGGCCACAATTTACTTAAAATGATGAAAGCAAAAATGGCAACACTTTTCGTTGTGAGATATATAACCTAATTGGTACAAGACAACTTGCAATAGATGCATCTACAAAACTGTGCTTGGCCCCTTTTGAATTTTTAAATAATTTTTAAAATACACGGATTTTTCGATTAGTACCCAGTCCCCCAAGACAATTATCCCCCTACGTTAGGCCTTTGCTTAGAAAAATCTTAAGAAGGCCAAGCACAGAAGTGATGTATTAAACGCCCTTAACATTATTAAAATGATAAAAAAATTAAGGACGCAAGAAAAAGTGTTGCCATTTTAAGATAAAGCTTTTTCAGCCGATGGAAGTCACGTGACCTAATTTGCATAATTTAAAAGTTCCAAATTACCGCAAATCAATAATGTATGTATCTGTCAAAGTTTCATCTGCCTACATTAAAAGTGTTTAGAGATAGACAGCCCCCACACTTTTTGAGAGAACAATTTTGGGCCCATGCCTTAATTCACACGAGCGCTCTTACGACGTTAGCTCCTGGATAGTTCAACAACATTACACAAACTAAATGAGTAGAAATTATCGCAAATTCATTCAGAAAACGCGAGTGTAATTATTAAATCCCGTAAGAAACTTAGGCTGAGCATCTGGCGAAATGGTATGACCAATGGAACTGAAAATTCCCGGAATTTCCAAATTTCAGGGAAAAAGGACAACAGGTTGCCGATATATTTGATTCTGTACCGGAAATTTAGGTTGAATAGATCGCGCCCTTTAAATTTGGGAAACACGTCTGGTAGTAATTTTGATTTGTCGATGGAAACAATGGTCCCTTGACGGTGTTCCCAAAAAGGACACGAGGAGACCCCGCGAACAAATCTGTTTGCCTGTGGACAACTGGCCGCTGTTCCCCCGTGCCAGGGAACTTTTGTTACCCAGCGTGCTGTTCGAACGTTCAATGTGTCCATGGCGTTCTGGGGCCCGTTTCTCGAAAGTCCCGGTAACTTATCGGGCCCGGTAAGTTGCCCGGTAAGCCCCCGATAAGTTTACGGGTGTTTCTCGAAACTCCCGTTATTTAGGGTTTCGACAAAACGCTGACCCCCGGGTCAGCTGACCCCCTACTGACCCCCAACTGACTCCCTAACTGACCCCCTCAAAAACTCCCAGGGATGAACAAAAAATGTTAAATTAAAGTTATAAACCAACCTGAAATTTCCAAGATGACGGAATGCAACACAAATCATGAGGAACGGATACACCTGTTTCTCACCATAAACCAACGTTCCGATGCACCCAGTTCTGGTTGTGACCAAAATAGTTTGAAAGGGCTTTATCATCATGAAGTTGACAACCATTCAAGTTGCCAAAAGCGCCGCTAGACAGAAGATTTTTGAATTTATCAAACAAAGAATCGCGCGTCTGTTCGAAAAAACAAATCCCAGTTCCACAGGTAACTTTTAAAAAAACTTCAGTAAGCTTCAAAAGCCGATGATCGAAACATGCTCGAAAGTCAATTCTCTGACAGGAGCGAATTGCAAGGAGGCCAGGCAAACTGTGGCAGTCGGACAAAAGTACAACAAGGTCAAACAATCCGTCGTTTTGGGAAAGGGGTTATAGACTAGCTGTAACACATGTTTTTAGGAAAATGTGTCGAGTAATTTTGTGAGGTCTTTTGTTATAAGCCATTTCTAATACTTTTAGTTTATGCGTCATTTGACCACAAATGTGTATATGTAAACGCTAAATAACAGTAAAATGCAAGGTAAGAAACGGTTAACAGCAGCCTTGCATGCTCAGGGCTCTCTCTCCATTTCCATTCGCAGCAGTGAGACGACTTAGTTCCCTAAAAAAGTAGGAAAATGAGGGCTGTAAAAAATTTAAGGAGAAATTTTGAAAAATAAATAAATCAATCAAAATAACCTACTCACTCAACATCGCCAGCGAGGGAATCCGTCAGCGTGGGAATAGCGAACCAGAGCGGGACCTGGAATCTATTTCTGCTGTATTTTACCGTGGGAATAGTCTCCAGATGTTGTTTCGTGGCAACAGTCAACAGTCAAACGTTTTTTACGTTTTGACTGGCTAACTTTAAAACAGGGAACGGGGAATCAGCGAACGGGGAACGGGGAAGGGGAACGGGGAATCTTTAAAAGCGGGAATCTTTGAAATGGGGAATCTTTAAAACGGGGAATCTTTAAAAGCGGGAATCTTTAAAAGCGGGAATCTTTAAAAGCGAGAATCTTTAAAACGGGGAATCTGTAAAATGGGGAATCTTTAAAAGCGAGAATCTTTAAAATCGGGAATCTTTAAAACGGGGAATCTTTAAAAGCGGGAATCTTTAAAAGCAGGAATCTTTAAAAGCGGGAATCTTTAAAATGGGGAATCTTTAAAACGGGGAATCTTTAAAAGGGGGAATCTTTAAAATGGGGAATCTTTAAAAGCGGGAATCTTTAATATGGGGAATCTTTAAAAGCGGGAATCTGTAAAATGGGGAATCTTTAAAACGGGGAATCTTTAAAATGGGGAATCTTTAAAAGCGGGAATCTTTAAAACGGGGAATCTTTAAAAGTGGGAATCTTTAAAACGGGGAATCTTTAAAAGCAGGAAGTCTTTTAGCTTGACAAAGTTTTCATCACCAGGGTAGTCGGGGCTTGGCCCACAAGCAGTACTTTTCACTGTTTACAGTTTCTAAAAGCGCCCTCTACGCGCAGGATTCCATACCGAAATGCCTGGGAGACGTGAGTGCATTCGGAAGTCAGGCAAGCGTGGTCATTGCACGCGTGCTGAACAAGAATGCTGTATCATGACAAACTCGAAACAACAGAAAACTCCCAAAGCACAAACTCAGCCAAAACGCTAAAAATCTTCAATGTTTACTCAAGTTTGGGCTTATAGGAGATAATGTCACAGTTTTTCAATGACCATGAAATTCAGAATCCGGGTAGTAAGTTAATCAATTGTTGCCCTGAAAAAATGTGAAGCAAAAAAAACTACGAATTTTTAAGGAAATGCTTTTTTTGTGAGAAGGACTCTGAAACGCTGACAAGCTTCAACAAATAGCTAAAACTATCATTTCTATATGTTTGCATTGCTCGAAATCGCGCGCATTTACAATGCCGCCTAAAGCTTTTTGCTGACTTGCAAGGACCCATCTGTAATAAAGATCCCCAAAATAAAGGAATAAATCTTATAGTTTATTAGATATAATCGTGTAAAGTTTGCTTATCATTTTTACATAAATTATGACCTAAATTTGGAAAGCGCTAAATTTCTCGAATTGGGTCTTTGCGATTTTGTTGAAACTCTGTTCAGCGCAAGGCACTAATGCGCACCATGTGTCGTCCTGAGATTTTTACGAAAAAAAGCCGCCAACAGCAGAAATTCGACTCAGACCTCAAAGGGGCGTGGCACTATAACCACGTGACATTTACTCCGATCGCCAAATTTTTTTGCTACATTGTAGATTGATATATATGTTATCCATTCTATGTGTTACACTTACGATAAAAGTAAAGGTGGGATACCAGAGAGCTTCAAAGTAGGGTGGTACCGCCAAAAACTAACTGGGTCGAGTCACCTTAATCACTTGGGATGCCTTTTGTAATATACAAATGTTATGATTTAATCATGAACGTGATTTACCGTGGGTATCGAAGAAATTTTTCCCGTCTGTAATGCGAAAATTTGAGTTAAAATTCGTGAAGAAACGAGACGTTTATTTATCTGATTTATATCGCACACAGCTAAAAATGTAAATTTTGACAAATAATATTTGCCTCCTGAACTATAATTGTCTTACCGTGTTTTTACTTAGGGATCAGAGAACTGTTTTCTGTCGATTCCAATTTACTACGTACGGTCACTATAGCTCAATGTTGACGCAATAATTCAGTTCAAACAATATTTTTCACGCTGGCGAATGGCGAAAAATGCGACGTAAATGTCGCCAGCAGAGACGATATAGTTCGAAGTGTCACAAGTACCTAGTTAAATATGTGTGGCAGACATTCAAGCGAGTGTAATTTACAGGATTTACACGTCTTATTTCCACAACATGGGCTTCGCTTACCAGCCGCTGTTCGGGAAAATGACCGGACTCGGGCGGCGACAGAAATCAAGCTTAATTCATTTATTTTTGCGTCCGCGGCTCGGGAGCAAAATGCAAACAAACAAAAATTGTACATATCGGAATTATGGAACCGGTCGGTCTGGAAAAAACGAATACATTATTTATACACCACACCCCCTCCTCAGGAATTTCCTGGACCTTTGACCCCCCCCCCCCACCCCTTTGGAATTTCCAATCCCTTCCGTGGGGGAGGTATGGATATTTTCTGGAACCACACATTCCAGCTTTTAATGATTGCTCATTTTAAAGATTCCCCATTTTAAAGATTCCCGCTTTTAAAGATTCCCCGTTTTAAAGATTCCCCATTTTAAAGATTCTCGCTTTTAAAGATTCCCCGTTTTAAAGATTCCCCATTTTAAAGATTGCCACTTTTAAAGATTCCCCATTTTAAAGATTCCCGCTTTTAAAGATTCCCCGTTTTAAAGATTCCCCATTTTAAAGATTCTCGCTTTTAAAGATTCCCCGTTTTAAAGATTCCCCATTTTAAAGATTGCCACTTTTAAAGATTCCCCATTTTAAAGATTCCCGCTTTTAAAGATTCCCCGTTTTAAAGATTCCCCATTTTAAAGATTCCCGCTTTTAAAGATTCCCCGTTTTAAAGATTCCCCATTTTAAAGATTCCGGCTTTTAAAGGTTCCCCACTTTAAAGATTCCCGCTTTTAAAGATTCCCCGTTTTAAAGATTCCTCATTTTAAAGATTCCCCATTTTAAAGATTCCCCGTTTTAAAGATTCCCAATTTTAAAGATTACCGCTTTTAAAGATTCCCAATTTTAAAGATTCCCGCTTTTAAAGATTCCCCGTTTTAAAGCTTCCCCATTTTAAAGATTCCCCGTTTTAAAGATTCCCCATTTTAAAGATTCCCGCTTTTAAAGATTCCCCGTTTTAAAGATTCCCCATTTTAAAGATTCCCCGTTCCCGTTCCCCGTTCCCCGTTCCCCGTTCCCCATTCCCTGTTTTAAAGATCGCCGTAACTCACTCGTCATTTGTGCTGTTTCATCTTGCAGGTTAACTTTATAACTTTAATTTAACATTTTTTCGTTTTTCGCTGTCATTTTTTGAGGGGGTCAGTTAGGGGGTCAGTTGGGGGTCAGCTGTCCCGGGGGTCAGCGTTTTGTCGAAACCCCGTTATTTACGATCCCGGTAAGTTGCCCGGTAAGTTGCCCGGTAATTTACGGGAGGTCATGACCTCCCGTAAAGTGCCCGTAAAGTTTACGGGAAGCAACAATTTTGTTGCAAGAAAACAAGATGGCCGCCGGAGGCGGTCATTTTTGTCCCGGTTTGTCGGTCGCGTACTTACCAAGAACGATTGATTTTAGACAAAATAGAAGAAAGAGAAATAATAGAAAGATACTGGTTATCCAGGGAAGTAATAAATTCGCTTGTTGACGAGTTACTGGAGGAAACCTTTCGAGAGACACCATACAGTACGAGAAGCAGTCCGCTGTCCGCGAAAACACAGGTAAATATTTTGCAATTTTAGAACTAGAACAAACTCCTAATCCAGTTGGTTTCAGTCGGTAAAAACCAGAGCTACTGTAGTTTGCTCAGTGGGTTTCGAATTTCGGTTATCCCGGGAGGACTTGCAATTTTGCGCCGTAAAGCATTTCATATGCCTGCCCGTACGTACGTGGCCCTTAGATTGTTTTTGTTTGAGATCTAAGATGGCTTTTTTTACGTAGAAACTGCTTCCGATCGTCCGAAAAGTACAGTATGTGAATTACCAAATTAGCTGCATGCTGCATTTACTACCAAAATACCGGCCGAACTGAAACTAAACCCACTCAGTACTGTAAATAAACACTTCATAAATTCGGGAAAAAAAACGAAAGTGATGGAGGTGTCATTTTCAACTACAAAAAGACAGGAATTTGTGTTAATGACCTAGTGTAACATAGGAGTTCACAGGACAAACAAACAAACCAAAGTAAATAAAATAACTGAGGGCAAGGGTAGGGTAGGGTAGGGGGGGGGGTGGGAGTAAATAAAAAACATATGAAAATATTCTTTGGGCCATGGAAAGCAGACATACAACTGAACTGCCCAAATAATGTATTGAATGAATGAATGAATGAATGAGCAGCCACAACAGCAACTGAACAGGCAGACATAAGCAAGCCAAACTGAGTGGCAGCATGTTACAGACAAGAACAGCTGCGCAAGATATTTTCGGGCATGAGGCCCACTCTTAGACGTACCAAACGGACAGTTGAACATGCACTAACACCATCCATCAGATGGAAAAGCAAACAAACAGAAACGACAGTCCCTCAGTAATTTAAAGAATGACTGAACAGCCACAGTTGTGACTGAACAACACATAGACAATAGAGTTAAACCACCATGAATAAGCACCAAGACAGCTGGAGGTATGGCATGAATGGGAACAGCGGCGTAAAAGGATAGCCTCCAGAGTATATGTTGATCGAGAATTCTTATGGTGTGGGATTGCTAGATTGAATTAATTTCTTTATATAAAATTACATTTTCATTTGAAATTTGGTGGAGTAGTTTTTTGGAAACCATTAGCAATTACATGTAATTGGCATCAATTGGATTTATTTGGAGGAATAATTTGAATTTTTTTGGAATAGAACCTTGAATATTTTTTTTAAATTTGAATTATTGAATAAAAACTTGAACAATTTTGTGAACAATAACTTGAATAATTTTTTTAAATTGTTATTGAATAATTATTTTTCAAGATAATTTTTATTGAAAATTCTTTTTCATCCACAGGGGTTCAACTGACAGAAGAGGGCTAACTGAGAACATCAGGAGCAGGGGAACAACTGATGGAAGAGGACTGAGTGTGAACAACTTAATTGAATTTTAATGAAAAATGTAATTAAGAAAAATGTATATACATGAGTAATTGGGAGAATTAAATGAGCTTGAAAACTGCACTGGCAGTGCCGTCACTCATTAATCATTAAAAACAAATCCTTTACATGTGATAATTAAACTCAATTTTACTAAATGTTGCATAAGGTTAGACATACTTGTATATATTGGAACTGCTAATTCTTTTAAAGTATTTCAATACTTTCTTTTCCTTGTAATATAGGACTTCATGAAAGTAAAACTGACTATTTTTGCTAGTGAAACAACATGAGAATGTGAAAAGTTAAGTGGCCACCTTGAAATGACCAAGTAGCAACATTTTTGGCATACGTACAGTCTGGTTCTTGTGTCAGAAAATTATATGGTTCCATGCTCACTTTGTAATTTGAGGGCTCAAATCTGCCACACAATCAGCTTCTGACTTAAGCCATTAACCAAAACATAATTTAAGTCCCATATTCTTCCCACCCCCAGGGAGGGTACTCAGTTATATTTGTTGCTGAGGTATGAAAGCTTTTGTGGGTTTGAAGTTAGGGATTTTCAGTTGGATGTTTGGGTGGCTTAGGTTTAATTTTTTTGGCAGATTTATTTGGTTAGAAAACATTTTGGTGGGGAATTTTTTGGTGTTGATAAATATGAAGCAATTATTGTATCAATTTTAAATAGAAGAAAGACCTTCACAGTTATTTATGCAACTTTCTTCTATTTAATCTTTCATCCGCAGTTCAAAAATATGTTTCATACATTCACATGGATGTATCTTTTTTATTTACAAGTTCGAATGATAAGCAGAAAAAAAGAAATAACAAAAAAATCTGATAGCCTGCATGAATAATAAGAGATGACTCGTGAAAAGTTTGATGTAAAAGATATCCAGCAAGAATATTACCTGTTAACCTGGCTATCAGATTCCAGTGGGATAGTATACATTAGTATTGTTGTAAAGTTATATTTTGGAGTTATATGGCCCCAATATCCAACACTGATCAAAGTCACAGGTCCAATGAACATGCGGTTTAATTATCTGTTCTAATACAGATATAGACGTCTATAATGTTCAAAGCTACAAGCAATAATAATATTTATTGCAAAAAGGTTGATACACTGTCAGCATTTTTCCTATTTCCCACAAATAATGCACTCTAAAAGGGCCATGAACAATGTAATACACTCTCAAGCCCCCTCCCTCCCCCCCCCCCCCCTTCCCAGTCACTGTTTCAAAGTACAAAAGGAAAAATAATTGTTTTGCCTAGAATTCAATAAATTATACTTTCTAATCTCCACATGTTCAGCACCTCCTCGGAGCTAT